>NC_072010.1:105914381-106146881 GCF_027791375.1 Indicator indicator | reverse complement strand
ATATATCATTCAGACACTCATAAAACTGCTTCTATAGAAAAATGCTGATCCTAGTGACTTTTTGTGAAGATACTCCTTAAGATTTTTTTTTTCTTACTAGCCATTGCAGAAGAGCATTAGGACCATTAAAAACAATCTGAAAAAGTTTCAATGGAGACTATGTGAATATTGAGATGTGACATCCCATAGCTTGTTCAGATGTGCTCCTCTCTTCCCAGCCACAGGAGTAAGATACTGTGAACACCTGAGGAAAGAAAAAAAATGTACAAAATGTCCCCTCACACTACTACAGCAAATCACAGGATGTTGGGGGTTGGAAGGGACCTCTGGAGATCATTGAGTCCAAGCCCCCCGCCAGAGCAGGACCATATAAACATATAATCTGGTGAAGGTCACACAGGAACACACCCAGACAGGTCTTGAAATTCTCCAGAGAAGGAGACTCCACAATCTCTCTGGGGAGCCAGTTCCAGTGCTCCATGACCCTTACAGTAAAGAAGTTCCTCCTCATGTTGCTCCTCATCATGACCTCCTACTGGCTACTGAATGCTTTGCTAATATTTGCATTATATTGTGATCTTAGAGTTCCTCCTACCATTACTACTCACCGTGCTCCTAGTTAGTGAGTGGTTAGTGAGTTAGCCAGTGTCTGGAGAACACAGAGAAAGCATCGAGGAAGGAAAGTAAGGCTGACTCATTGAAATGGGGCTTGACTGCATTCATGATGGGTGCCAGAAAGTGACCCTAAATCATCAATGCAGGAAAGAAGAGCATGTAGGCAGAGGTTTGGAAACATTTGAAAGGTTTTAAAGACTGTTTACTATTGCATGCAGTAACTTTGATTTCCCACCAGCACTTAGAGAATGATTACCAAACTTCAGAAAGCCAAACTGCAGCCTTTGGAATTATTAACTCATAAAAGCCTAGGAAACCTCAGATATCAGCTACACCCACAAGAGTCAGTCAGGAGAGATTTTCAACATTACTTCAGCACTTTGTTACACTTCTAAACATTTAGCCATCGTTTTGGAACTGGGTGTCCCAATGACTCCTAAAACATCAATATTTTGACCATATTCTTCCATTTCAGAAAGAGCATAAGCTTGAGAAATACTATCCAAAATAATATGCCAACACAGTAAACACCAGAAAAGCATGGTCTCCTAGGTTTATTTAAAATTTAACAATAAATCTATCTCCCTGAACACCACAGTGCATTTATATAAATACTCGAGCAGGAGCTATAAGCACTGTGTATCCTCAAACTTGTAAGAAATCTTCCCAACACAGAGGTGAACCCTCCACTTGCAGTAAAAAAAGCTGTAAATCCCACCATGAAATGGCTGCACCAGCCATTTCACACAGTGAGCTTACTAAAAGTTGATGCCTTCATGGTTGGGGTCCCATGCAGATATGAAGGGCAAGGTGCTGTGCAGGGTCAGTCCTGTGCCTGGATTAGGTTCACACCAGCTGCCTGCAGGAGGGCAGGCACTGTGAGCTTGCTGCCATGAGCTATGGAGCAGAACTGCCTGCCTGCCTGCTGTGTGCCCCAAGCAGAATGCGTCTCAGTGAGGATAAGGACAGATCATCAAAACTTCTGGAAACTAAATGCTAGGAGCAAATATTTCATACACATCACTAGCAGAAACTACTTCTGCTGAAGAGACCCACAGAAAGTTATTTCATAGCTCCTCCTCCCCAAATCACAGTTATTAAACCTGATGTTCCACAAATGATCCTCCAGTCTGAATGGGGAGCAATCAGGATTATCATGAAATTTTCAGAAATAATTATTAATAATAGTTTTATCTCAAAACCTGCAACTAGCAACCTAATATGAAACCTCTGATGACAGGTACTTTCTCAACATGGCCATGGTAGGGGATGCAGATTCTGCAAAAAGTTACAAGTAGGGCAAATTTCTGTTCTTTGTGTTCAGGATGAAGAACAACCACAGAGACATAAGTGATAAGTGGGAGCAAGGCTAATTCAAACTATTAGGAGAATGAAGTTGGCATCTTGGAAGGCTTTACAGCAGGGCTGAAAAAGAGGCTGAAGAGACAATTACCATGGTGGAAGAGAAGGGGAGAAATGGAATCTATTCACTAGTAATGTGATTCTATTTCACAGAATAAAAAACAACTAAGTTGTCCAGTTCTCCAGTGTACCTATACCAACAAGTACATGTAATTTTAGAAGTAGAGAGTACTAGAAATCATGGGAGGATCCCATAATAAAATTGATTTCCAGAAAGTTGTTTTGTTTTGTTTTGTTTTTCACATCAAAGGCAGTTTGCAGAGAAGAGAGTATAGCGGAACAGACAGTGAACCATGAAGACTTTTCCAGTGCTAACTGTCTCACTTTTATGAAAATCAGTATATAATCTGAGTAAACAGAATCTACTTCTGTATGCATTGAAGATACTCTCTTCATCTGATTTACCTTCATCGAAGGAGACTCTTTGAGTGAAAAGAGGTATTAAGAAGAAATGCATTCTGCTAGGAAAGACCTGAGTTTGAAATTAAATCCTGTGCTAAACTTTTCAAGACCTACCTTCACTGAAGTCTTTTCATGGCCGTGCTTATTTCTACTTTAAACTTCTCCCTTATTGTACTTTAAGCTCCGTCAGTGAATGTAAATGGGGTTTCACTATACGTTTAGTGCATTCAAGCATTCTTTGTTACAGTTCCCACCCTGCTGCATTATGTGAGCTCTGCCACGGAAGTCCAGCAGTCAGTTTGTTTTCTGCTATTAATAAAAGAACCTACTTTTCCCAACTTCTTTGAAGAAGTTGAAAGGGCTACATGTTAGAGGGGGAGGTGGTGGGGACTGTGGTGTAATCCCCAAACGCAAATGCTGTCTAGATTAGAAACCTCCCTAAAGAAAATTTACAAATGTTAAGACTGTGCTTTTTGTGTGATGAACACTAGAGCAATAACTTAGCCACATACTGGGTTCTGCCTAATGCTTAAGGCGCCTACTAGGTGAAAGGAATTAAATGAAAAAAAAAAAAATCTTCCAGTTGGCTCTCTGCCGAAGCTGTCCAACCCTTTCAGCATCCACTGATTTAGTACTGCAACTATTTTCATATGTATTTCATCACTGAGGTATCTTAATATAATACTTAGGAATCTGTTAAAATAAAAAAAATAACCCAAACAACCAAACACAAATGGGATTTACACATTGCTAGTGTTTTTTATATAGTCCAGGAAGAGCTTAATTAAAGGGGTGGGATATGTCTCTGCTGAATAGCTGTTTTTCCTTCATATCTTCCCATGCATGACACGCACACATCCAAGAAAGGAAGTCAGGGGGGTGGTGGTGGAAGAAAAACACCCAAAACCAAAATTACCTGTCCTAAACTACTCAGGACAACTTTGTTGACTTGCTTGGCCATGTAAATAAATGAATATGCTCCTTATAGGGAATCACTGCCCCATTGTAACAGCTAATGAGTAGAAGTACAGAATAGTATCTGTCTTTTTCCCTATAGGATACTCATATTGTTCAAACTGTAATTACCATATCTACTTTATCATACAATTACAACTAATCCTTAACTCCTAAATAAGCAGGAACAGGAATAAAGATAGCAATTGTGAAAGGCTACCAGATAAACTCTTCTATAATCAGCTGGATGATTCTGTGATTAATTTTAAATCCTACTTAATAGGTTAAAGATGATTATAAAGATGAAATAATTATATCAGTGTTGATCTTAATAATATTATGTTCCCTTACTCTCTAAGGCTTCCACAGTCCATCCACTTCTTACTACTCAGGCACTGCAAGTAAAACATAGCTTTGCACACAAATTAATATAGCTAGATTCTGGTCAGAATACAACTCACCAGGTAAAAATAATTCTACTGTTGCCAAGGAATGGAACAATGCATCATCCAACAAATTCTGAAGATGCTTATTGTGATCATCAAGCAATGAAAAGATTAACAAGGTGATGAATGTCTCAGATAAATTGTTTGGACAAAAAATTCTTTAAATGAACATAATAACATAAATCTAATTTCAATTGAGTGATACAGTTTCAGCTGGCATTTTTTTCAGGATGACAGAGGTTGTTGGTTTGGTTTTTTCTTTTTTTTTTTTTTCCCTATTCCATGTATCTATCTGACTACCTAGCTAGCTATAGACCTTAGGCAGTAGCCAGTCTTTCTTTTCTCTTTTTGTAGGATACAGCTGGTACCTAAGAGTGGATGACTGCTTTTTAGTGTGAAATTAAGTACCCAGTCAGGAACTGAGCATAATCATCATGTGGGCAAATCAAAATGATGGCTACATTTACTGCCTACAGAAATTTTTGCTGCTCTGCATATTAACGCACTGAAAATGTTGTGTTAGCTAATCTTGAGTGTGCCAATTTTCATTACTCATGGAAATTCATAACATCTTCTGTTAAACTTCATTGACATTTTTTTCATCAAATGAATAGAGAAATGCCCTGAAATGTGATAGCTGTAGATTCTTGTTATGCAACTTTAAGTAAAATATTCTTTCCTCTAATTCCAACAGTAATTAACTTGGATTGGAATTCCCCTGACTCATGTAACAGTCTTCAGCCTTGTATTAACTTTTATATGGTTTAAAAAGAAATCCTGTTTTATGTATGTAATACTATATTAAGGTGCTAAAGACTTTCAGGTTAATGAAAAGAATTGATCAAATCAGCACAGATTAAGCTATAAGCATTTCTTCTTTGTTTAGGTTTGAAAGAAAATGATATCTTGTTGAAACTTAAAGTGTTTCAAAGATGAAGATCTGGTAAATTGTTGCATCTCCCATGAAGACTAAAAATTAAAGTAGACAATTATCATAATAATAACCCAATTGCACATGGCAGACAAAAGAGAAGCTAATACTTCCCTCTGCTTTTTGACTGATGTTTTGTTGAGCTGTAGCTAAACAGCACTTTAAGTTGACAGTAAATTAGCAAACAATATGAGGGAGGAAAAAAGAAAGAAAATCATGCAGGGGTTAAGATGTTTATGTAAAACAGTGATTTTCCATTTTAAAAATAAAAGGTACAAATAAGCTGGTGTCAGAGACTAGGTGATCCTTCATTTCCACCGCATTGAGCAGTCTCACATCAGCAGCAGACAGCCGTTAATATATGCGTCTGGCTCAGTCTGGTCTACCAACTAGGAATTCATCGAATTGTTAATATCACTCCTTTTTTGTATGCACCACACATCATTTTCACTCTGTCTCTCTCTTCCTACCCCTTTGTAAGAGCTTGTGTTTTGGGTTTTTTTGTTTTGTTTTGTTTTGTTGTGTTGTGTTGTGTGTGGTTTTTTTGTTTGGTTTTGGCAGGCTTTTTTTGTTTGGTTGGTTGGTTGGGGTTTTTTTTGGTTGGTTGGGGTTTTTTTGTTGTTGTGTTGTAACATAAGCTGATTACTCCAAGATCACAAATTAAATACCATTTAAAAACATTTTGGACTGAAACAACATCAAGCCATATAGAAATGAGAATATATTGGAATCCTGTGCATATTTCTAAGCACAGCATACCAAAGATGATGCTTTCTATTAATTCTTGCTACCAGAAGCAGCCTTCATATACTGTCAACGTGTAAATAATACTGCTTGCTTCATGGTGTCTGTAGGCATTGTCACATAATCCCAGGACAGGGAAACATCTTGTGGAACCTGATGGGAATTCTGTCCAAGTGAAAACTATTATTCTTCCCGTCTCCATCCACCTCTGCCCCACCAGAAGTTGTTCAAGGAGCATCAGAGGTTGGTTTTGCTGTACTGAAATTGAGGAAGTAGAGGGATGAGAGAAAAGGAAGGCAGTGTACAAATTTCTTCATCTCTATGGGAAGGGGCAGCAGTGAGTATGATGGGTAAAGTCACTGGAGTTATTCTAATTCAAACCGTAATGCAGAGGCACTACTGCATATTTATGGCTTTTGCTGTAGCACCAAATCTCAGTCTCACTATAGAGCAAAGCATACTTGAAATCTTCCGACTGACAGAGACAGATGCTTCACGCTACAGTTTCACCTCCATTGTATGTACAGTACTAAATGCAAAATTAATTCAGAGTGCTAAATGTGAACCACCCACATTAAAGTAAATTTTGCTGATTCAAAAGTAAATACAATACAAATTTTTAATATGTACAGATGTGTGTACCATACATCTGATTAAATCTGTAAAGATTTCTATTCACCTGATCATAATCTTAAAGAGACCGTTTTCAATACTGAAAACTAGTGTCTATAGTACATGCCAGTTGTTACCAAAGTGCTCCCTGAGTGTAGCACCTAGCTGGATATGTTCATCTTTTCTATATAGGCTCAGATCTACTTTTCTAATATTTTTTAAATAGAAGTCAATGTTGAATGACATATCTGTGTTAAAAAATTACCTCTGTGACTGAATCTTTGCAAGTAGCTCTTTCTCCTTTTAGGGTTCTTAACATGTGGGGTTGACAGTTTACAAATAAGAGAACTGCATATTTACAGTTAACGCATTGTAATTGCCAAGGCAATATTTTAATTATTATTTAAAGACTAATTATATCTTAAGCAACTTGAACACTATGTACAGCACATAATTTGTCTCTTAAGAAAACAAGACGAGAAAAAGTATTATACTAACAGATAAGAACAATTTATTTTAACAATAGTGTTGATGCTTACAATAAGACATGATTCCTCCCACACAAGAGGAAAAAAAAATACTGCAGCCAAAATACCACTTCTGAAATGAACAAATAGTTTAGATGCCTGATCAGTGTGAAAGCTTTTGTCTCAGTTAAGTCTGATGTATCAACAAGGTCCTGCAGCATCTTGGGTTGGACACTGGACACAGAGAAAAATAACAGAACTAACCAGCTACAAAATATTTAGAAATACAAATCAAATTGTGTGTTGTAGATCAGAAGTTCAAGACTAAGGAACAGTGCAGAATAACTCATGTGCTTGTGAACCTTCTTATGTAGAGTTAGGGAAGTACTTAACACATAAGGAATCTAAAACTCACTCAGCTTTTTGTCAGAGGGGGAAAAATGCAAAAAGTTATAGAGAGGGTTGAAGTTGAGTCCAGTGCTTAAAGTGTTGCGAGTTCAGTTTTAAGTGAATTGGTAAAAGAAACACAATTCTGTGTGCAATGTGATTTTAATGCCATAATATGATTTTTACACTAATATTCTCCACCAGAAAAAATGTTAATTAAATGAGAGAGTATTTTAAATGTTGTGTTGTGCTTTTATTTAGACAAAGAAAAATGATGGCAAATAGCTACAAAATAATCTTTATCACATGCTACAGGAAAAGCTAAGCAACAGTTTTCCTGTAGACTGAAATCATTATTCAAACAACAATAGAATGAATGTTTTCTAGGCCTCAAACATCAGTGTTTATGCTTTATGTTTTAGAAGTTAATTAATGATGCAACAATACAGCTGGAAATATCCTTGGTGGTAATTATCTTTCAGAATTATCTGTAATAGTAATAATATTACTATTGAAAGCCTTTTGTATATTTTAATATCAGTTTGGGGTTGTTTGATTTGGGTTTCTTTGAGCTGCAAATTAGCAATTTTAATTCTAAATTCTACATGACATCTAGTCTATTTTTCCACACATATAAATATGTAACACCTTAATGTTGCACAACGGACAACAGGTTTTGTGGGCTTTTTTGGTTTTTGCCTTTTTTTGTTTTCTTTTAGGACAGTTCTGCTGCTGAGCATTGGAAACAGGTATATTTTCCTTTTTTTCCCTTCCAGAGAAGGAAAGCTCCTTTGGTTCTCTAAATTCTGAAGAGAAACAATCACAGTCCAAAGCTGCTGGTTCCCCTCCGCCTAGGTCCCAAGAGCCTGACTTGTGATTGTTGCTAAAAAACCTCACAAGTTAGGGTCTCAGGGACTAGGAAAAGTCCGATATGATCCAGTAGAATTCGTCTTCCAATAAACTGAATTGCTTAGTAGTCATAATCGCTGTCAGTACAACTTTCACTGCTGCAGTTAAAACAAAATCAAACCCAAAATAAACCCAAACCCCAATGTCCCCCCCAAATTAACAACCCATCCTTCCCCCCAAATAAAAGAACCACAGTTTCAAGTAGGGGGCAGAAAAGATCAAATAATCAGGCAAGATGCATACATACATTCAAACAATGTATCAGCTGACTGAACAGACTTTTCTTAGAGTACAGTCCTTAACTTTTGAAAAGAAAATTCAAAAAATACAGGAAAAAATCTTCACTGCCTTGTCTCACCAGTAGCCATATTATAATGCATCAGATGTAAGCATCTAAAAATGAGTTAAAATCCGCTTCAAGTAGATTTGTACAGTAACAATTTTATTCTATTTCCCTTAATGCCTGAAAGAAGGATTAAATGCTTGTTAAGGGGGTTTTAATTGAAATATTTTCCCATTATACTTTTAGTCCTACTGTTCAGGTGGGCCCTGGGTTACACAGTACTTTAAACCCATTCACGAAGCAAGGATAACCTTTGGGTGTGCATTCACTTTTTGCCTCTTCCCCATGTTCAACATTTAATCCTTCTACAGACTGCTAGCAAAAGCTTCTTCCTTTCCAGTGGCAAAACTAGCTTTCACTTCATAAGCTGTAGAAAACATTGACATGCAGCGATTGTTGTCATTTGAACCAGATTACTCAAAGCACACATAACTTTCAAATACTGTCGATACAGCAAGAAGAAATGCTTGGATTTCCTGAATAATTTTGTTCTGAAGCCGAACACTTTTAATGGCACAGCCACAATCCCAAATTACTTTCGCATTCATTCTCCTCCGATCTTTAGCCTTGTTTGCAGAATGAAAAACAAATTTTCTACTTTAGGGATGGGATCCATCGTGGCAATTTTTTTTTTTCCTCCATCAGAGCCCAGAGCAAAAGAAACAGCAGCCATAAAGGTCCTAGCCACTGGAGCAGAATCTGGCATAGAAAACTCAGTGCTCTTCGGGAAGCCGTTCAGCTTTAAAAAGGAAAAAAAAGAGAAGGGGGAGGAAGAATTAGAATCTCTGTTGGTCGAACAGGTGAATCATCCATTTACAAGAAAGCTGTACAGAGTGCTGTGCTGAAGAAAAGATTTGCCAGTGCCCCCAACCCCCACCCCTGCCCTTCACCCTCCCCTCCGGAATGATACTTCAGATTTCAGAACGTTTTGGATTATTTAAAATATTATTTCAGCTGATGATATAATGCAGCATTATATAAGAGACGTTTCTTTGTCACTGTGCACCATTCAATCAGTTATGCCTCAGACACAAAATAGTTAAACGAAACAAAAAAATATATATGAGAGAGATATAGATATGTATAGCATTCCCTAGATTTCATTCAATTTCTTTTTTTAAAGCTGATCATGATTTAGCAAACAATTTTGACCACAGCTTTCAAATCAATAATTAGAATGAAAAATCTCTCCCCTCTATAAATATGACATTAACATAATTATACCACCCCCATCGCATAGACCCATCCTCTTTAGGGAATACATCTGATGCTCTGAAGATGGAAATCAGTCAGATTTTAGTTGCTCTCAAACGTACCTTTGCTTCTCACTGACTGACTGGCTTTACCTTCCATGCACACACACAGTCACTAGCGCACACACGCACACACACATACACATGCGCACGCACATACACACACACACGCACAAAAAGGCAAGGCAAAGCAGCGGATGCTGACTCAGAGCAGTTGTGTGTGGAGGGGGTGGTATCGGCTGGTATTTTCACTGCACTCATCATTAACATTAACTCACTCTCTAGCATCCACCCTCTCAGACCTGCTGGACTGCAGCATTTGCATGACGCTGTCACTCTAGCCCCTGTGGGTCAGATGTTAGAAGAAAAAAAAAGCCTCAAGGCTCTCATAAGGAATGCCTTCATTTCTTCCAAAGGATCCCTCTTCTTATTTTTCCACCTTTCTACTTCCTCTGTTGCTGTGTCTCAGTTGTTTGACATCTTTCCGGAAGAAAATGTCTTGAGCTGCAATAAGCCAGTAGTCAGTCGGTCCTCCCCTCACCTCACACTCCTATTCCCACCCCCTTTTTTTCCTAATCAATAAGACAGATCTCCAAATGCGGTTGTGAAAACAGGCTCTGACACACAGACTTTCATCCTCGATCCTCTGCCTCAGGAATACCAGGCAACCCAGGCTCACACGTGATGTAGAGAGAAATAATGCCAGTAATTCTTGAACGGTCTTAGGAGTTTATTCTACGCCTTCTTCATTTTTTCCTTTGCTTGAATAAATACCAGTGGGATGGACACACCAGCTCGCTAAAGCTACAAGGATTCGTTTCTTCAGAAAACAATGAACATTAAAAAGACTAATATTAATCTTCCTCAAAATTAATGCTATCTCTCCCCCCCATCCCTCCTGCCACCATCCACTCCCCCCCTTCCACAACTCATTGTGCTCTTTTTAAGTAGGAATTGTCTCATAGCCAAAACACTGCCAGAGGCTGAATCACTATTCACTCTGCTGAAATTGTGAGTTTCTAGACTTCAGTCAGTATTGAAGACTTCAGACTCAGTAATTTTAAAATTTATTTTATTTTAGACTTTTTAATTAAAATAAAACAAAAAATAGAAGCTACATTCATCAGAGGGAGCACTGCAAGTGAACAATGGCAATACTCCCACATCACCACACAGTGCTGAAAATGCATGTTTGAGCTACATTTGAGCATTTATCTGTATGGGATTTGCTCTGTGTTGGTAGAACAGTCTGTGCACATACACGTACATTGAATATACACACACGCAGAAACTCAAGACGTGTACATAAAATACACAACACAAAACAAAGCACAAAGGCTGTTAACTGAAACGCAGGCACAAGTTGTCTGACAGGCTATGAACATCCACAGAGCATAATTATTGTGTGCATTTTTACCTTGTTCCTTTGTTCTTAAGACAAGGGACTTTAATGACTTACGGCGTTGACAATCTTTCATCTTTTCCCTTTTTACACCAACAGTATTTGGGTATTATTTTTCCAGACAATACCACATCTCTGTGATTCACAGTATAAAAATTATTTGCCAGATGGGGGGACGGGTGATACGCAGTTTGCCAGCCAATTCTCAAAGCTGCCTGGTGCTGTAGAAACTCTCAGCATAGCTGGGCAGGCAGGTCCCAGGATGCAGTGCTACACCGCAATCCCAGCTCAGGTAGGCATTTGGCAGCCTTACTGGGGCAGCACACTTGAAGGGCATCCGCTATCAGGAAAGGAAAACACTGCACAGCCCCAAAGTAAAGAAAGGAAACCAAAATTCTGGGATGGATGCCGAAGCCCTGAAGCCCAGATGGTATGTGCTTATGATGGGTTGTCATGATGGTAATTAACTTCTTAGGTAAAGGACAGAGGAAAGTAGACAATTAGGAAATAGTTAAGTTTGTAATCTCAGAGAAAGAGAAACAGAGACAGAACACACACCCACATACAGAGACAGACTGAGAGCGGAGCACGCCAATCATCAGACAACAACAAAACAAGACCAAAATCAGATTTGGGAAACTGAAAAAAAATGACAAGAGTACAACATTCATCTTAGCATTTACTGAGGTATAAAAAAACCCCCAAACAAACAAAAAAAAAAACCAAACCCCAAACAAAAAGAAAGAACACATGCACAGAATGGCTTAAAATACTTATTGCCATCAATAGTCTGTGACGGATGCCGGCTTCTTATTGCTATACGTACATTAGATTGGTCATCGCCTCTTAATCTCCTTTTGCTGAGACCCATCCATTTTTTGCTGCTCCAGCATCTGTGCCCTTTATGCTTTTTTTCTGTACAGTTACCCACAATACCCTGGATAAATTAATGTCATGACCTCGCTATGGCTATCAGACAGAAAAAAAAAGTCTGCTATTTTAATAATTGAACGTGCGCGTACAGCAAACTGCCTACTGATAGCCCAGCTTTGTGGGCTGCCTCCCAAAGCAGTCTTTGCTAGCTCTGCGAATCAGAAACAACAGATGCAAATACTAGCCACGTAGCCCCCTTTTTTTTTTTTTTTAACCCACCCTTTTCAGTCAGTGCCATTTCATTTTCCCTGCATCTGTGCATTCAATGGTTAAAAATCATTAGCCTGCTGAAATTAGAAACTTTTGAATAAAAGCATGAAGATGAATGAAAATTATAAATGGCTGCAGATTGTGAAAATTTATATCCAAATGTTGAGTAGAGAAAAGTACCCAGGTTCAAGTGCTGAGCCTCACTTGGGAGCACCTCTGGGGCCAATGGGACTACAGACTAGATTAAATCAATAGTCGTCTGAAACGAGATGTCGTAATCAATCAGCTCAATTACCACTGTCACAGATATGGGCTTAAGGTCTTTCCTGATTCCACTCTTCTAATCATTAACCCTTATACATCCTCAAAATAAGACCCCGCACTTGCTCTGCTGCCTTATGTTTCAGATCATCAAAGTTTAACTGAGCGTTTTCCCTTCTTTTTCCCTTTCCCTATTTAAATAATATAAGAATGGGTCAGCCAGAAGCATTTTAAAAGTGAACATGGCAAGGTTAGATGCACTCCTTCAAACATACCTATTATATATTTGCTGTGTGTGCGCTTATATATTATTATTATGCCTCTGGGAGTGGCTGGGTGGATCAAAGACTGCTGTTTAATTAACATTCAACTCAGCTATTTCCTTGGAGATTAAAAATAGAATACGAGTTGAATTAAACTGAAGCTGTTCACTCCTTTCACTAATCCAATATTACAGAACTCATCTCTCCTCAACCTAGTTATGAATAACTCATTTCTGGTCAATCAACCACTAGGAAAATCCATTTTCAGTTTGCGGGTGAGTGTGAAAAAGTTGGAAAGACATTTTCATACCCATGTCTGAATTTCACAAAATTGCCCAATCATTTACATTCTGCATCCACAGTACAGTAAATCCTCATGAAATGCAAGGAGAAAAGAATCATGGGGTTTGAATATGAGTAGAATCACTTTAAAATCTTGCTTGTAATTATTACTTGCTATGTGAAGATTAAATGTCATCCATTTCACTTTTTAAAATTGTTGTGCAGTCCTGAAAAGATTGAAAAGCTTTTCATAAAAATGCTCCAGCAATTGCCACATATTCTTCTCCCAATTTCTGGGGAGGAAATGGATCCAGGTTAGCAGGTATCCACAATTTTTGGTCTCTTAAGTTTGATGGATTCTGCTGATAGACTCAAACAACAGTAGTGAAAGAAAACCCCATGACATTTGCGGTTACATCACTGTACATACTGCCTCTGTTTCTGAGCAGAACCACACCTTTTTTACCCATAGATCTGCTTTTCATCTGGAGAGACCGAATGCACAACATTAGTCCATGCAACACTTTGAATGCTGACTAACAGAATTAGCTCCCATGCCAGGGCAATGATATTGTGGGGAGGAATTTCTGCTCCCAGAGATGACAGGAGTGGGTATGGGACAGAGGCAGCAAATAGGTGTTTCATGGCAGAGGCAGAGGCTGAGGTGGGGGATCTGTCTGAGGGGAGGGCACCTGCCAGGGCAGGGCACTGCGCTGTCCAAGACACGTTATAATTGGAGATCGATTGCTGGATTTAATGACCCAGCTGGTTTTATTAGTAGAAATGTAAAATCTCGGTCTAGAAAATGATTCAGCTGCTGGCATAGGTGCTTTTTAACAGGTTTATATATCAGACAAGGAAGGATTTTGTTGCAATAACTGACCCCTCAAGGAGGGCAAAAAAACACCTCAGCTTTGCATCTTTTCTGGGAAAGACTTAGCTGACAGTGGGATGAGTTACAAAAAGAACCTTAATTCTATCCTCTAGTAATGCTAAGTGAATGCAATGCACCAGACACCACCTTACCCTGGATGAAGGGTATTGCTCAGTTTTGCAGGCAGCGATTAAGTCTTTAAGCATCATCCACAAGGGGACAGCATTCACATCCACACTGGTAAAATGCAGTTTGTGTACATGTAGAACAGAATGAGAGTAGCAGCCATTGCTGAAACCACTCAAAAACAAATAAATAAAAGCCTCCCACAAAACAAAACAAATAACCTCCCAAAAAGCCATGTTTCCTGGATTATTACTTATGGACAGAGAGGGAGAAGAGGTGAGGCTGGACATGTCAGATATCAATATCCCATTAGAATATAGGATGAGCCTTTTGTTTCTTAACAGCAAGGTTAAGTTGATTTGTAATATTAATGCAAGCTTTGTGTGAAAAATAAGGATTCTCTGGAATAAGAAATAATAATGGAATGAGAATGCAAAGACAACAATTAGATACTATTGGAGCAAAATCATAACATGTCTAACACAAAGGGAGAAATACACTAACATGAAATGTTATTCTGATTTTGCAGATCTTATCTTCAAATTCCCACTGCGCTCCAACTGCATGGTAATGCCCTCATCTCTCTTCTTTTTGTAGGAAAAACGTTTCTTCATCACAGTGCACATAAAAGGTACACCCATTAAAATAAAAGGCTTGGCTTCCTTTAACATAGCTTTTAAATGACTCAGAAAAAGGGGATTGTTAGAGTGACCTGTATGTAAGCATATGCGATGGTTTTGTTTCATCCTTCATCATAACTTCTCACCGCACTGGCAAACAGCAAGCAGACAAAGGCTTCCAAAAAATCCCACAGCTATCAAGTCCCAGCTATATCACAAACACCTGCCCTCTTTGTTTCTTTTTTTAGAAATGCTACACCCAGACTTTGCATTAATTTTTAGTAACAGTGCATTTTGTAACCTGGCTGAAATTCCCACCTGATTGTGAAGTATTAAAAAACACATACAGCTTACAGAAAGGCAAGCACACCAAAAAGTACAAAGAAACAGCAAACATCCTTCTCCCCCTACATAAGCTCCTTCTTACTCGAGAAGTGCTATTGCACCGTCTCCTTGCTGACTTGTCAGTTTACCTGCCCTTTATTAAAACACAGACATGACAGCAGAAATTACTGCAGTCTGAATTACCTTGAAAGTATATAAATACAATTCAATAGACCCTGATTTCACTGACATTTTGAATTAAAAAAGTAATTACTCGTGAAAATTAAGCACTATGATATTTATTCCTTTTTTTGACCTGTGTCTTCTTGATCTTCAAAAGTATGAAATGATGAATGAATGAACTTCTATATTTATGAACAATTTTTGTATTTAACTCACTAATTGCTTTGAGTTACTGTTTAATATAATATCAGCACAATGTGAAGAAAGAGCCTGGTACTAAAATGAAATTCCAGCTGTCCATCATAACATTGGTTTTGACTAAACAATCAAGTTTGGATTTGCAGTGTGTTCCATAAGAAAGACATAAAGTACCAAATATCATTTCAAAAATTCCACTTAAAAAAATTTCCAGTATGACAATTTTTATCTTTCCTTTCTAACTAGATATATATGTATATATGTGCATATGTGTGTGTGTGTGTGTGTGTATAAATCGATAAAACCCCACCAGATTATGTGGAACAAGGTTGCCAAAATAGGTTGTCTACTCCCAGAAGACATCCCTCCATGCTGGCTTTGCACTATCAGTGGGCCTAATCATGTCTCTGAAATGATCTGAATTAGTTTTTGAGCTCTGATTCTTGTATACATATATCAAATAAAAAAAACAGAGCTTATGAAAGCAAAATAAAGGTGTTGTGGACATACTGCAAACAGCAACAGAATGCATAGAATTCTTCTATAGAACCCCTCCCTCCTATTTTCTTAACGTGATTTAAAGGTAAATATTTGTGAGAAACATTCAGACACACTTTTATTCAGGCTTGTTTTAAGAGGTTTCAAAAGTAGGCTGGAGAAAAGCAAAGCATTTTAATATCAAATACAAAATAGAAGGTTCAATGCCTGCAAAACCAGAATATTTTAAATTTTCTAGACAGTGAAGGTTAAAGCTATCCTGCATTCTCATAGTTCTCTCTCTCCTTTCAATCAATCTCATTGATTTTTTTTAAGGGTCAGAGGCTATACTTTCATTGATCAAAGAAACAGCCTGACACAGCGAAAGAGTCTGCCAATTCCAGACAGATCAATCACACCTTTGTCTGCTTTTGATACATTATGGTTATTTATTCTGCATCACCATGACTTTCTGTCGCATGGCTTTTAATGTAATAATGTTGCTCAGGGACAACAATAAAAAGGGTAGGGGGAGGGGAAATATTCTATTTAAAATATTTTAAGCCTCTCTCTGGTATTTCTGAGGGTGGCTTAGGATGGAACTTGGCCAACTTGTTTGATTTCAGTTTTTGCCTTGGAAAAGAACTCCTGTTATGGTATTTAGGTGTCCTTGGTCAGCGTTTTGTAGAACTTTATAAAGGTAATCCTTTGAAAATGATTTGTGCAAACTGTTTTAGAAAGCAATTAGATCTTGATAAGACATCAATTATGATCTAATCAAAGCCATGATTTTCCATGCTTATACACTGTTTTAGAAATGTTTTAATAAATAGGATGTAACTGATACCCAGCAGAAGCTACTAACTTCTTTATGACTGTAAAATGAAACTAAATGGTCAGCCTAAAATAATTGCTAGGAAATATTGCTGAATAAACAGATATAAGTGCTGAAAAGCTCCTTGCTTTGCAAACTATTGTGCTGAAGGCCAGCTAAAGCTGTAAAAAATGTACTATATGCTCACTGTCTGTTGTGACTGAAAGTTATATTCTGCTATTTAACTTTTTGTAGCATCTGCAAAGAGCCCTTAAAACTACTTTTGGTCTAATATCAAATCTTTTGTTCTCATTTGGTAGCTTGTCATTTCACAAGCAGTTGCACTACTTAAGACAAATCTCTTGTGATATTTGTTATGAGTAAAAGAATGAAAATCCAGTTCTAAAGGTGAAATTGTAGCCTAAAGTCAGTGGCAAAACACCCAGTGACTTCAGTGGAATTAGGACTTCACTGAAAGGAGTTATGTCTCAACTACTTCAATTCAAACTACCTTTAATAGAAAAGAGTGCTCATGAGATTTCACAGGATGATACTCTTACAAAGAATTTTAAGAATTTAACTTTCATAGAAAAATAGCTATCAAAGCCGTGGTGAGCTCCATGCACCATGCAGCCCTAGCAAAGACAGTGGGACCGTTCGTCTAAATAAAGTATGCAAATCTTTGCAGAATCAGGATATCAGATAATAAGGCATAATCACCATCATTAGAACATGAAAATAAGATATATGATAATCCAAACGCTTGGCATTAGTTTCTGATTTCACTGTGCCTGCTCTGTAAACTATTGTGCATCCAATTTACAATTACAGCAGCGCTGTCATGTAGAGCAAAAGGTAAGTGGTAAACAAAGCTGAAATATTAAACCCATTAAAAAGTTACGAGTTTGACAGAGTCCCTACATGTATTTGCGTGCATGCCAAGAAACACATTTTAAAACCTTTAACTAGAGGCAACTGCCTTCCAGTGATAAACTGCAATGTCTAAAAGACATTGCTACAATGCTACTGCCACTCTCAAAGGCCAGGAGACCTTAAAAATTGTTCACCGGCTGACAGCATTACACAAAAACATACAGTTTCTTCTGCTAAGAAATAAAGCTGAATCTGCAACATTTCAGAGAAGTTTTGAATAAGTCTATTTGTCCAGCTTACTTTGCAAAGGCTCTGTAGAAAACAGCACCATAAACACTTTCAGTCCCCACACAAGGGCTAAACAAAGAGTCCTCTTTCTAGCCATTTAATCCAGTAATTTATTTTTTCAACCATCACATAAATCGAAACACAGCTGTAACCAATGACTTGCAGATCCAGTTCCCTGCCAGCTGGATCCTGTTCTGCTGAAGCAG
Source organism: Indicator indicator (assembly GCF_027791375.1). Lineage (NCBI taxonomy): Eukaryota > Metazoa > Chordata > Aves > Piciformes > Indicatoridae > Indicator > Indicator indicator. The sequence continues at coordinate 106,129,062 of NC_072010.1, read as the reverse complement.
CAAGATTTTTACATTGTTCACTTATGTACATCTGGAGAAATCATTTGGGTTCAAAGGTGACCAGAAAAGCTCTTTAAATAAACTTAACCAACGGTGAAGAGAGGCCTAAGTATCTACAAAAGCTACATGGAGTTAAAAGTTGGGGGGGGGGGGGATGGGTTGTTGTTTTGGGTTTGATTATGGGTTTCTTTATTGGTTGTTGTTGTTGGGTTTCTTATTTGTTTTGTTTTGTTTTTTAATTACCACAGAGAGAAGTTTCCTTTTTAAATGTTTTATGGTGAATTATACACTCAAATATGAATTTTAATAATGAAGAAATGCTTACTATTTCCCAAGAACTTTCAAACACAGTGTCAATACTCAAAAGCAATCATAATCAGTAGTTTGTGTCCTTATCACTTCTAAAGGGATCATCAAAAAAATTATGATTGAGTGAAATATTAAAAATAAACCTCAATTAATGCATATTAGCTGTTCCCCAAAAAGCTGCCATGTCTTGAAAAAAACAAGCAATAAGAAAGCATATAGTTTGCATATATATGCCTAACCTACAGTCTCTTAGAAGTAAGTCCTTACAATAGCCTTACTTCAAAAAGTCTGCATCATCCCTTTCTGCATGAGTCTGCTGGTTAAGTAACAAAAATGTCCCTGACATTTAAAACTGCACACAGTGAATTGATTACAATGCATCATTTCCTTTACAAAAGCAATCACAAAGCAAACCAGCTGAATCTTTCAGAGGTAAATAACTATGAATATTGAAGGCTCATATGATCTGTATCTTTAATTACTTTTCAGATGTTCAAATATATTTACAGTGGAGGCATTTTATTCCTAACCCAAGCCCCACTAACAAAAATACTCTGCAACATTGAAAGTCCTTATGCTAGGTCTTATTTGCAAATTCATAAGCATGCACTCTTGATTACAAAAAAAAACCCAAATTTGTCATTGGATAGGTGTTTCTCTTTGAGCAGGTAAGCAGGTCACATCCAGAACACGCCCCAGTAACTTAAGGAAGGATGCAGTTTCTTCACTGAATATTATTAAAAGATAATTCAAAATTCAGTTAGGGTTTGCTACTGTAATTGCTTCTTTTCCTTTTTTTTTAATACTTACTGTTCTAGCTGGTTTGAAACAATGCTGATAAAAGTATCTTTTCTGCTTGCTACTCAGGCCACATCTCTCTGCTGGCTTGGTGTTATTGCTTATTGCCTCCTCACAGACTAACTGAGTAGCTACCTCACCTTCAGCTCTTGCTTGTTGTCTACTCTTACCTACACTCTCCCCCTTCACACATAATTATAGGAATGCACAGTTAAATATGCTGTCTGTGCTTTGCTGTGAAAATAGGAGCATTAAAAAAGTAAAAATACAAAGAAGGAAAATATGTCTTTAAAAGACAGATAAACCATGCAAATCATCTTCAAAAAATAACATGCACACCTCATAACCACATAATTACTACATCACTCTGGGGCAAACTTCAGGGTATTTAGACATACATTCCTGCCCATTAACATGTATAGATTTACATAAACATTCTAAAATCTAGAATCTAGTAACTAGTTTGCATTTAATTACAATATTTCTGGAAAGCTTTCTCCCTTCAGTTCCTGATGCACATTTACCCTTAATTATGGTTGAGTTTTGGCTTGATAGTTAATATAAGTATCACAAAAGGGAATGAATTTTGACAGAACATAAGCTGCCACTCCCAGTGACTGAGCTTCTGTGGTGCCTCTTGTGATTAACTTTGCTAAAATCATCAGCACAAATACAGTATTAACTTCATTTGCCATCTATTTACCACAACTCTCTTGATTTATCACCAAGAGCCTTGTCTAATTCAGACTCTGTTTTGTCAAAACTATTTACCTCCATTTTTGTTAAAGAGAATAGGAGTTATTATCCAATTTGGACATTACCTATGGCTTGTTTTGTACCATTATGTGCCTGTCTGCCTAGGATTTGAGGTAAGTTATTTCTGGGTAAGTTTGAGTCACAATTTGAAATACACCCTTCAGAGGCCTAGGATCACAGAATCACAGAATGTTAGGGGTTGGAAGGGACTTCAAAAGATCATCTAGTCCAATCCCCCTTGCCAGAGCAATATCACCTATACCAGATTACACTTTAAATCCATCCAGGCAGGTTTTGAATATCTCCAGAGAGGGAGACTTTACAACCACCCTGGGCAGCCTGTTCCAGTGTTATGTTGCTCTCACAGTGAAAAAATTCTTCCTCATGTTCACATGGAACTTCCTGTGCCTCAGCTTCCACCTACCGCCCCTCGTTCTGTCATTGGGCATCACTGAGAAGAGCCTGGCTCCATCCTCTTGGCACTCGCCCTTTCCATATTTATAAACATTAATGAGGTCACCTCTCAGCCTCCTCCAAACTAAAGAGCCCCAACTCCCTCAGTCTGTCCTTGTAAGGAAGATGTTCCACTCCCTTAATCATTTTTGTGGCTCTGCACTGGACTCTTTCAAGCAGTTCCCTGTACTTCTTGAACTGAGGGGCCCAGAACCGGACACAATATTCCTGATGAGGCCTCACCAGGGCAGAGCAGATGGGGAGGAGAACCTCTGTCGACCTAGTAACCACACCCCTTCTAACAATGCCCAGAATGGCATTGGCCTTCTTGGCCACAAGAGCACATTGCTGGCTCACAGTCAACCTTCCATCCACTAGGGCTCCCAGGTCCTTTTCCCCTTCACTGCTCTCCAACAGGTCAGTCCCTAACCTATACTGATACATGGGATTGTTCTTTCATGGATGGTCTAGGAAAAATAAAGTAGACTGGAGAGAGGTGTTACCTATTTTTGTAAGGTGCCTTTGGTTGTTTAGAAAAACTTGCTTAACTCATGCACATCACAGATGGCAGTGCAGATGGTATTCTGATTTATCCAGGAAAGTAACTCCCATGGCAGACCCTGAGGCAAAGGCTTTGGTGAGTTTTATATATCCGTTTTAAAACCTAAGCCCTGCTGAATGAATCTCCTACATGAAAATCCAACTCACCAAGCTAGAAATACTGAATCATATTTTCAGATCCAACACGCCAATTTCAGAATGTGCAGGGACAGATCTTCTATTACCTGATTTTTCTTTGGCAAATGTAATGGGTGCTTCTACCTAGGGGTTTGGGTAATTATGTTTATCTTCTATAAGGTGTTCTATAAGACTGCAGAGAGTCCTTTATGTAACCTGTACCACTGGGTGCTCTGCAGCAGAGAAGAACTTTATAAGGCTAGGGTGCTAGACTTTGCATACTTCTGGGTTAAAAACAGAGCTTATGAATAGAAACTGAACGAGGAGCCAGAGCTTGCTGCCATTTAAAGATGAGTAATGTTTCAAATCACCTTTTTGGCAGACTCTTGCTCCTGTGCAAGGCAGCAATTCCTATTTGCCAGTTCTCAGCTAGAGTGCAACCCAGGACCTTCAACTTATAGCATAAATCAGGATATCTGCCAAAAGAGGTGGTCCTTTCTGCCCTGCCTGCTGACCTCGGTCATTTGTTCCTCCACCTTGTTTGTGCTGACATTTGCATCTTACAGCTGCATTGTAAAACAGATTATGGGACTGACCCTAAAAGTAAACCAGAAGAAATACAAGATTAGTTTGCAGCTGGATCAGTCCTTGATCTGACTCCTCAAACAGTCACATAAACTAAGGACCAGTACACAAGGCCAGGTGGAAATAAGTGCCACTGGCAAGAGGATGGACTTCTTCTTTCAACCTGAAAACTTCAGCAAAATATATGTGGCTATATACCTAGTTGGAACCAGGAGCTGTGTGAACCACCTTCTTTCCACTGGCAAGAGGATGGACTTCTTCTTTCAACCTGAAAACTTCAGCAAAATATATGTGGCTATATACCTAGTTGGAACCAGGAGCTGTGTGAACCACCTTCTTTCAAAGTCACTTCTTTAGGACACTCAGGTTCCCCACCTTCTGTCTGTGCACTAGCCTTACTACACTCCCTGACATTCATGTTGAACACTGCAATACAAAATTAAAGCATTGTCTATACCAAAGATATGAGGCTGTATTACAGCCAGAGAGAAATTAGAAGATATAGCTAGAGGATAAAAGACTAGACACTCCAGGAAGTATCATGTAGGTGGTTGTTCAAGGTGGTCAGAATAGTAAATGAGATATTAGCAACAGTCAAGTAATACATCAAGGCTATAAATAACTGTGAAATCAGGTATTAACAGTAATTATACAACACACAAAGGAGGTACTCAGAAATTTCAGTATACTCGAAATGCAAATTACTGCAGAGCTAAGGATAGCTGTGACAACAGATTTGAAACCAAGATTGGATCTCTGATTTTCAGACATTATGACATTTATTTGAACATTGCCAAAAAGGGCTTAAATGTGCCATATATATAAAATTCCTTTTATAGTCTTCTCCTTGCATGTATCTCATTCCACTTATCCCATTTAGAACAGTGTTCTCAGTCAATTATTTACAAAGATAAAATACACTGAGTTACAGTTTTCATAAAGTCCATTATAGTCATAAACCATACAGTGAGAATCAATAAATTGTCTCTTAAGTCCATAGAGCATTCAGACTTTTTTTTTTTTTTTAAGTAGGTAATATGCCTATCACTGATGCAGTCAGTACACTTTTCTCTGGATTTTGATCTACAGGCAGACATCACAAGGCAAACATATGCCTTTTCCTTCAAGAAAACGCCAGCAAACACCTCATTTTTGAGATACTGTGTTCTCACACGTGCAATCTGAGAGCAACAACATGAGATGAAACATCTCATTGTGAAACACAACACAACCATTACTTATGAAAAAAAAAAAAGAAAAAGAAAAAGGAAAAAGTGGAATGGCACAATCCAAAGCCAGGTCTATGTTGTGCCCTGAATTCTTAAGCAGAGCATCTCATCACAATGACTGAGCATTTCAGCCCAAAAGGGACCACGCTTCTCTAGGGATCACAGGATTTGCAGGGCCATTGGCAAATCCATGTGACATGTGCATGCAACAGACTCTGCCTGGGACCCCATCAGCTGGCTGAAAGAGTCTAGCAATGTGTACATACATTCCTGTACATATAGGAAAAGAACCAGTAATTTGCCTTTGAAACAGTCCCCAAAAGGTGATTAATTTTTAAACAAAGTAAATTTGACATAAAATGCTACCTTAAGGCACTTCATTTGCACAGCCACAAGAAGACATGGACTTGAGCATGGACCTTAGGTATAACAGAATAAAAGCAGCTTCTCTTCATCTTTGGTAATTAGGTTAGAATGATACCCTTAAAGCCAGTTTCCTGTGTGAAATCCTACTGTGTGGGCCTTGGCCTTGCCTTTCCAGGGTTAAAAACTGGAGTTTTGGATGGCAATACAATGAAACTGAGTAAATCCTTCTCAATACATCTATTTTCTCCACAAAGAAGTGAAAGCTGCACTACATTTAAAAAAATCTTATGTGAGCAAACATAAAGAGTTGATTTCAAGGGCCTTTTTGCTCAGCATCTGGTCTTCAACACTGCACATAAACCAAAGTTCTTGGTTTGACTTAGATAAGCACAGATGATCCCTCTAAAAAAAAAGACGATGAGGTGGCTATAAGGAAAGAGAATTCATTTGGGTATTACTGAAAGAGTTACCAGGTGGGAGAAACAAAACAGTACAGAATTTTAGTAACATCATTTGGGGTACTGAAGGAGGAGAGAGGGTACATGTAGGACCCTTTGAAACATGCTGGTCTCCTGTACTCACTAAAACTTTTGTTTCCCATTTCCTTTCTGTTTTCCATGGATATTATTACAATGATTTTAAAGCTTCTTTGGGATTGTTTCAGAGAGGTAAAATTCCATACTATGTTGAACATATGTTCTCTGGTGTAAGAGATCTCTTACTAACATGGAAACTACTTCATCCAGTCAGGCTGTGAAGTTTGCTGAGTGCAGTTACCCAAGAAGACAAAGAAGCAAAGCCAACAACACCCAGCAACAGTTAGCCAATAGTAGTGTGTTTTTTAATAATTACTTTTGCTTTCTCTCTCCATCCTGGAACCTTCTGGGGTTCATCCTGGGAGGTTTGCAAAGAGGAAACAGTCATAATACAACTCCTGATGATGACATCAAGTATTTCAACTACATATGGGAAGTTCAGAAAGCCAGTTTAACGGTACTTTCTCTAGGTAAGTCTGATAAAAATGTAGTTAAATGCTCTTATTTCCTACATGTCATAAACTATGTCACTGACTATTCTAAAGGGAGAATATCCAGAAGGCTAAGCAAATATACTACTGTGTTACACAACTGGAGCATTAAAGTTCTTTGTCAAGCCAGCAACTATTCTTACAGTTTTTCTTTTATTAGACAGAAACATCATACCTCTGTATATGGTGTAGACACCTGAAGAACACCTATTTGAAAAACTAATTGCTAAAATTTTCTGTGAATTTTAGTTAGGCCTTTCTGAGTTGCAAAAACCAAATCTAGCCAAATGTGTAAGTTCCCAGATTTATGAAGTGATTCAGTTCAGTGAAGAAGTAGCAGCCTGCTTTGCTAAATCCACCTGAAAGAGAAGTGATGACTCTTTTCCACAGGAAAATGGCACTATTAAACCTTGATGACATTAGAATTTTCCAAAAGCACATTGCAGCACAGTACTTTTTCATCCTGCAAAACACTGCCATTACACTTGCTTCACTCTTAAAATTCATCTATCGAGTCAACGAACACTTTATTCAGAGTGGAGTAACAAAGTATAAGGCAAACAATGCATGAGGGCAGGTTTATAATACATACTTCTCCATGAGTTCCTACAGATTTGACTGTTTAAAATTATCTCCGGAACTCCTGTCACTACTTAGCTAGTGACCTCATAGCAGCGGCTTTCAATTTTAGGCAGTCCCCCCCTCAATAAATGCACAGTAAGTTATATTACATCAACACACATTTTCCTCTTTCTCTTATAGAAAATTAATTCTTTAACTGTTAACTGTCTTAATATTCATACTTATGCATTCTCTGATAATGAGTGGTGTAAATAAGTGCTAAAATATATTCTGTTCATTATTAATCTTACATCTCACCATTTTTTTCTACCATTTTGGGGAAAATATCCACATGGAAGGAACAAAAAAAAAAAAAAAGTAAGGCAAGGAAAGTCCATAAATTATCAGGTGGCACTCCACATGCATTCATCTGAAGTCTTGGCACAATTATTAGTGCTTATGATTGTGTGTCCTAAAATCTTCTCACCCTAAGTTCTTCCAGGTTGAATTCACTTCTTAATGGGCAAAAATTGACTGATTCATTGTCTACTCTGAAGACAGGATTTTTAGAAATAAAACCATCATCCATTATTTTACAAATAATTAATCCAGTAGAGTGAAATTGGTAATGTTTTAAGTGACTATAACCAGTGATTTCTTAAGTAAGCATATAGAGAAAATATATGAAATTCAGTTTACAGAACATACTTTCATAGCCAAACAAACCCCATTTTCTGAATTTAAGTATGCACATAAACAGAGTGCATTAAAGTGAATTTTATCCAATCATGGTATAAATGACTACCATGTACTTAGCAGCTCTGAAGGAAGGGGAATGGGAAAAGCAGTGACAGGCATCAGTGCCAGTAAAACTGTCACATTATCTTACTTAACAAGTAAGGGGATCAGGAGAGATAGACAAAAAATGTTTTAAATGTCATTATTTTGGATAAAAAATGAAGTAAATTTTATATTTTGCAGGGAATACCTTGAACACACGGACTAGATCCAGAAAACACATGGAAAACTCAGTGCTGAAGGAGAGTTCATAAGTTACAAACATTTGCACTTCCAGTAAAGTACTGCATATTATACTTGGAAAGTCTCAGGGCAGAAAGCTCACACTACACAATTTTTCTGCAGAAATTTAGTTCTTATAGGTAACCTATAGAAAACAAACTGTAGGAGAATATTTTCTTGTTTTCAGTGGCTACTGAGGCATAGCTGAATTTACCCTAAACCAAGATGTACCAGTCAAATGAACCTTCACTAGTTTATTGCATTCTGGCCACCCTGTTATCCAAAATACTTTCATGATCTGGAAGGATTTCAGAGAAAGACAAGAGAAATGACAAGGGAGTTGCCAACATAGAGTAGAGAACTGTCAAGAGAGGTAAATATTTAAGTAGTTGCAACAACAACAGCCTACAAGTATTTGTTTGGCAGAGTTTTTCAATACAGAGTCAGATGTAGGAGAAATGAGATAAAAATCAGAATGCCTATTTGTGTAACTAACAATGCCTTTTCACAATTGAAGCATTACTTCAAGACAATAGTTGATATCTACAAAACTAGCGTACACAAAATATGAGTATGGACTAATCCTTTAGGGGCTCAACAAGCATCATGAATTACATTCACCTCTAGTTCTTATGCACTTGCATATTAAAATAAGGAAGTCAAAGAATGACATTAGTGGTATGAATCAATAGAGAAGAGGGACTTCAGAGCATGGCAGCAGTTCAAGAGAAAATAGTTTCACCTGTCTTGTTGGAGATTGAAAGGAGATGGCAACAGCAAAATCACACTGAGAATTCCACAACCTCTTCACTCACAAAACAGAAGCTTTATAGGATATGGAAATATTGTAAAAGGACTATTTAACGACAAAAGAGCAGTGAAAACTTTTCATCTTGAAAACAAGGAGTTCAGAAGAATTCAGAGACAGTTTGCAAGTTTATGAAAGGACCTAGGGCAATACACAGCTACCAAAAAGAAGCAAAGAAAGCAAAGTGCAATGATCCCACTGACTACTAATTTCTTTAGTTTGGGGAGTTTCTGATATTTTTACTGCAATCACGATATGGAACAGCCTGAGAAAACATTAAGTAGTAATCAGTGATTAAACAAAATCTGGACCTTTTCCTTATGCTGAAACGCCAAATATATGTGAGCAGGTTTCACCTACACCAAGTTCAAACTAATTTACCTCCCTGTTCTACAGAAACCTATGCACCAGAAGTTCTATGAGGAGACTGCATCATGGCCGCCCCAATGAACAATTTTTAATGGATTTCCACAAATCCACTCTTTTTCAAACATCTCAAAAAATACAGTTGTTTGATCAACTGCATATTGGACTTTTCTCCTCAAATCTGTTTTCATTGGTTTCTTACATAATGCTAAAAAATATGTTCATCTTCACTTTCCTTATTCTCTTCTCATGTGTATCTCTTGCAAGCACACTGTGTAAAGATTGGTGCTGTGACTGTGTGACAGTTTTTGTAAGACTGGTACATTTCTTACAAAACTGTGTAGTTAATTTGCTTATACCGTGTGTGATTTACTATTATCCTTATCTTTGAACTGTAGGGAGACACATATAACATGCGTCAAGCAGACACAGAAAAGCAACAGTCTGGCTAATTACAAGTATAAATCTGTAAATCTTCTGCTAACTAATAACTAAAACGTAAGCAAGGAACAAGAACTACCCACAGAAATGGCTCATGTGTTTTGACTCCAGTGCAGACAGGGTAAATCTTGCCTCACAGAGTGAACAGCACAAGGACTCAATTAAGATTTTCACTGACACCTTCTCCCTTCTGGATTTCTGGACCATAAGAAGAATTTGTATGGGATACTCTTCACCCTGTACTGATGGATCCTACAAGCCCTTAGATTTCAGTTTGGCTTTACATATATGAATTGATTTCCTAATGAAAGCACCTGTGAGTCTGAATCCTTGTTGTGACTACCATTTAGGTAACTACTTAATGAAAAAAATCTGTAAATATACATATATGTACATCACTCAGATGGACTCTGAGCTTTTAAGGCCATGTGTGGAAGTCCTTGTTGTTCTTGTCACAGAAAGGAGACAGGGTACAGCAGAAGATAAAGAAAAGGCAAGGTTACATGCTGCTGGCAAGTCCACTTCTTCACCTTCCTTAATAGATTATTTAAAGAGAAAAGTTCAAACTTTTCCATCACTGTTTACCCTCCTTGTTCATATGCCTGCCTTCTTAGACAATGAAGATCAACAAAGACAAATTTATTTATAGTCAGTTTTAATTTCAGGATCCGTTGAGCCTCGGCACTTGAATTTCTATCAGCATTGTTTGAAACACCTTCATTACTGCAGCCTTTATATGTGCAAACATTATGGCTCTTAATATTTGCAACAATGAAATAGTATTATTAAATGTATGTTATTATTAAATATAAGATATGCATTAATTTCAAGAAGAACTGTGGAGCAAGCTGTGTAATTATTACATTACAAAACACAATGATTATTACATTACAAAACACACTGATAAGGAAAACATTCCAATGTGACACATGGCCTTCAAACTCAGATGGCATTTTTTCTTTTAGGGCATGAAAGTAGACCTTTAATATGCTGCCCAGAAAGAACTTTCATAAACATATATTTGGGCCTAGCACGTGTCTTGGCTAAGGCTTGTCTCCTGATCCTGATTATGGTAATGACATGTAGCATGAGTCTGGACAAATAATTTGTCTGGAGCTCCTGCTTTTCACTATGGTTGTCATGTTTTAAGAGGGTATCAGACTCCTAGGTACATCCTATTTGTTAGAAGCTGTCTGTAGAAAAGTGTCAGAGAGAGATATAGGAGAAGGACATAAGAATATTTGCTTTCAGAGATAATGAATCTTAATGTTTTTCTGAGTGTAAATTTCCATTTAAAGACCCTACTGAGGATACCAGGGAAGGTGAGAGACTTTTGAAAGTTTGTGTATTTTTGTGTTTTTCTAAATTATTCCCTAATGCTTAATGAATGTATTTGTAAAGCCTTATAGATGGATGTATCTTGCTTAAAGGTACATTACACTTATTCTACTGTAATACCCAGTGAATTTTGCATAATGCTGTGAATTGTGGTTCCATTAGTGAATAGTTTTATCTTCTATATACAGATGACAGTGATATTTTTAAGTGGGATGCTATTGAACTGCTGTATATTAAGTTGGCTTGTCTCTAGAGAATAGATTTTAGCCAACAACTGGTACAGGTTAGCAGAAAGGTAACAGTTTGGATAGATAGTGTGCAAACATTATTTGGCAAAAAAAATGTAACAAGGATTTACATTATGCTTTTCATTTTATAATTATTCACTTTTCCTTCTGGATCTTTTTCACCCTTGCACTATTGTGCAGTTTCAGATGAACACCATTATTTACACCTACTGGATTATGCTGTTCAGAAGATTCTGAGATATGAAAGTACAAGGACTTTTAGGATTACCAACACAAATATTGTAGGATAATTGTCTAATAGATGGTCATGGACGATTAATTTCTCCCTTGCCTTTGACTATTCCTACTGAGACAACAAGGCCCATTTCTCTTGGCAATTTTTTTTTGTTAAAATACTTTTCCATTTTTTAAAACATCAGAAAATTACTTCATCATAGAATCCTAGTTTCAGAGCATCATCATGCTCATAGAGAAGAACCCTGAGAAAACTTTAACACCTTTGTACACTATATATACTTCCATGTCTCTTCAAGAATGGCCTTTATTTAGTCTTCATATAACTATTTCCCTGTAGCTTGGCTACACATAACTAGTTTTTGGTAGCTGGTTAACTCTTAGCTCCAAGTTCACAAAAAAAATCTCTTAGAGCTTGAGAAGGAACAAAGAATGCAACATGTTCCCTAAATCATTTATCATTTGCCTTCATCTTTGATTCTTGAAGAAAAAACCTACATACTAATAAAATAATGGACTGGTGAAGCTGCACTAATGAAAATTAATGAAAATTTAACCCTGGAACAAAGAAACTGTATTTAAACTAACTCTAAATTAATGATAAATATTAATATTCCAAAGTATAGTACTTGTAACCAACATACAAAAAAACCCCAAACCCTTTCAGGTTACCTATCTTAGCACCTTTGTTGTTGTTGCTCTTTGTTTGCTTGTTTGAAGTTTCTTTAACAGATATTCAAGACAAATGCAAGTCACATATATGGAGACAAAGATTGGGGAGTAAATATTAAATAATATTCTGGCCCTTTTACATGCCACAGAATTAGAACTGAATGTACATGCTCTCATTAAGGAACGTTCCTAAGCATATCTCAAGTGTATTTAAGCACATTTACTTCAATCCACAGGGTTACAGCTTAAAGAAAAGCAGATTTAAAGCTCCGTGCTCTGCTGACTATACAACAGTTTTTAGAAGAGCAAGCATTTTCAAACACTGTTCCATTTAACACTACTGACAAATGATGATGGGAACAGAACTTTATTTGAATATTTTAACTTTATTAAAGATTTTATTTATTTTTTGTTATAGGCAAATTTTGTGTTTTTATGTTATTTGTAATGTAAAGTTGAGTTTTCTTGTATTGAGTGCGTAGCCATGAGTGAAAAATTATATTAATAGAATTAATGTGCCTAATACGTTTCAGAGAATTTGACTTTCTCAGGATTTCCCAGTATCACATACACTAATTTAAATATAGTCATTAGTGAATAATTAGTTTTCCTTATGTACAGTTTCTGTTCTCATTAATATCAGTCCTGAAACAAGTCTTCATTCAGTGAGAAATGTATCCTTAAAATGTAGGCCTTAAAAACGTAACATCACAGTTAGGAAGTTACGTGCAAGACATGCAGGATGTAAAATGCATTGACAGAAAGTACCTTTAAACTGGGGGCTGACTGGTATAACTACACAACTGTAAATTGGGGGCTCACTGGTCTAAGTACAGCTGTATTAAATGGAAAGAATTGAAACAACTGATAGCAGTAAGATTAGAATCTACTAAAATCAGTGGAATCTTCCTATACCATTTTATACATTTTCTAAAATATCTTTAAGACTCTCTGATAAGAAATTAATATCTGGTCAGTTAGGATTGTCTCTTAAAAGACAATGTTATTTTAAAATATTTTTATTTTCCCTTTAAAAACTGCCTAATGATATCCTTTGTGAAGACAAAAGGTTTGAGGATACCTTACATAAAGATTAAGGCAAAAAGTAAATCACTGTTTCATGATCATAACACTGTTATGATCGTTAGCCATTGAACTTATATGTAAATAATACTTTCATGTGTAATGTAACACAAATATTTTGTGTTTTCTAACACAAAACTCTTATTTCTTTTTCAACCCATGTAGCGATACTTGAAAATACTATTTGATAGCTCATACCAAAAAAAATACATATTTTGTGTGGTTAATGGGATAGGAAAAAAAGCATAGATGAATAAATTGTCTCTAAAAGAAGAATCTGATTATAAATCTTCAAACACCATTTGGACTTGAGCACAATAACAAATGTAGCTATGGTTAAGATCCTGGTATTTTACAATGTAGATGTTGCTGATTTAAAACATGCCATATTATGCAGATGTTTTCATGGAGCTGAAAAATCTGAAGCAGCTGAATTTTCTTTAAGGATATGGAAACTTATATTGACCAGGTTAGTGATATTTAGGGAATTAATGAGATATTCCATTAATATACGTCATGTGAAACTGCTATTACACTCTGAAAAGAACGAATAGACCACTGTTCTGTGTCTGGAAGTGATCAGCAGTCAATAACTCTATTCTCTCATAAAGCACTTAATTTTAAAAGGAAAGAAGTTCTGTAACCTCAACAACTCTTCAGTGTATGGTTTGAATCAGAAATATTGCTACTTCTAGCGCCACTGCACATACTGTTCTTATTCACACAAATGTTTAACATTCTTGATTCTAACAATGAATTTCCCTAAATTAAGTTTTGTGGTAACAGGCTGCAGATTAATTACGTTCACATAAAAGCTAGAGTTAGCTTATGCTTTTTGATTCAGGCTTTTGGATGATTTATATTTATGTAAATAAACCGAGTAGAAGCAAAGAAAGGGTTATCTACATGATCTAAATTCTCCCTCATGATGACGCTGTGCAGTAATAATATGGCTATAATATAATCATTTAGTGTTTGTTGGCTTAGACTAGACCAAACTAACAATCATAGACTCATGGAATCATAGAATGGTTTGGGCTTGAAAGGACCTCCAAAAGTCCTCTAGTCCAACCCCTTCGGCAGTAAGCAGGGACTTACTCAACTAGATCAAGTTGCCCAAGCCCTGTTGAGCCTCACCTCGAGTATCTCCAGGGATAGAGCCTCAACTACATCCCTCGGCAACCCATTCCAGTGTTCCACCACCCTCATAGTAAACAACTTGTTCCTAACATCCAACCTAAATCTACTCTTCTCTAGTTTGAAACATTGCCCCTCATCCTATCTCTACATGCCTTTGCAAACACTCTCTCCATTCTTCTTGTATGCCCCCTTCAGGTACTGGAACATTGCTATTATCTCTTCCCCAGAGCTTTCTTTTCTCCATGCTGAACAAGCCCAGCTCCCTCAGCCTATGTTCATAGGAGAGGTGTACCAACCCCCTTATCATTTTTGTGGCCCTTCTCTTGACCCACTCAGTCAGGTCCAGGTGAGGTCTCACCAGAGCAAAGTGGCAGAATCACCTCTCTTGGTCTGCTGGCCATGCTTCGTTTGATTCAGACTGGAATGCAGTCTGCCTTCTGGGCTGCAAGCGCACACTGTCTGCTCATGTCCAGCTTCTCATCTATCAGCACCCCCAAATCCTTTTCTGCAGGGCTGCTTATCATCATTATATACATCATCATTAATCATCATTAGATACATCACCCAACAATCAATATTAGGCAGAGTTATGGTTATCTTTGTTCCCTTATGCCACTTAACTACTCTTCTAGTTCAGAATTACAGTGGGTTTTCTGCTTATACAAAAAAAGTAAACTGAACAGGCCATTCAAAAATTTATTTTTATTACAAATATGAAGTTGTGCCTGCAAACCAATCTCCCTCCCTCCCTCCCTCCATCCCTTCCTACTTTCCTGTCTTCCTTCCTTCCTTCTTTCCAAATTCCTTCTGAATTCCTTCCTGTCTTCCTTCCTTCTGAATTCATTCCTTTCGTCTCCTTCTTTCCCTTTCCTGCCCCTTCGTTCCTTCTTAATTTCTTCCCAATTCCAAATTCCTTCCTTCTGAATTCATTCCTTCTCCTTCCTTCTGAATTCTTTCCTTCCCCTTCCTTCTGTATTGCCTTTACTCACATCTTTCATCTACCTTTGTTTCTTTCATGTTCCCAAACTTCTCTACCTACATGCCCAGAGTCCCTTCCCCAAGTATAAATACACAGCCACTTGTATCCCATTCCTTGTATCCTCTCTTCTTCAGTATATTTCTTCAATTTCCTTCCTCCTCTTACAGCCTCTTATACCTCCTATCACACAAGAAGTCATCCTCCCTATTCCTTCCTTCCTCTCACAGATAGAGCTTCTTTCTTCATAGAGTACTTCAGGCACAAAAATTTGGTTTTGGAAAAGGCAACGAAAAATCCATTAGTTAATGCCTTGTTAGTTCCTCCTTCTTTGGAACATTCATTTCTAAAATGTATTAACATATACTGGAAAATGTTAAAAGATAATATTGTGTTTAAAAAATAACTGACAGAATTCAAAACCAGATAATCTATTTTTTTCATGCCCCGAAATCTCAGCTTTAAAGAAAACATGCAGAGAGAAAATAACTAGGAGACTGTGGCAGCTAGTTGTGGCAGCTGCAATATATGTTCTGCATCTGGTAAATTCCTCTTAACTAATGAAAAAAAAGACACAGATGACAAGAAGTTAGAATATATTTTTCAGCGAATATTTTGCAGTGAAACCCTCTCAGATTCCTTTAAAGGCCCATTGCTCAAAACTCCAAAAATGAGAATTTAACTGAAATGGAATGTAAGAATTTGGAAAAAAAAAATCCCCAGGAAATAAAAAGTATTGCTGCTCCACTATTTAAGAAGTAAAGTTTAACAAAGATTTTTCCTTCTTAAAATATTTTCACATCAAAACTGATTTGTTGTGAAGCATTTAAATTCTATCAAAAAATTCCTTACCAAGATGGTTTTGCAGACTTGCATGAAATCTCTGATGATGCTTCTGAGTGCAAGTTCAAAGAAATTAAAGTCCTGATCAATAAAACTGGAAATCAGACTCACAAATCACGTTGTCTATGAAGAACTGTCATTAAATTAGAGTCAAATCAAATTACACTAAAACGAACAGCAGCTGCTTTTCATGTATGAGCAGGAATCCTTCACACAAATCTACAACCACCCAAAGATGCCTGCAACCTGATGTTTGCTCTGGACTTGCAGGGTCACCTCGTGGTGAGGATTCTCATGTCCTTGGATCCCAGCTTAGGGAGCTGTGCGGGCCTAGCCCCACGTCCTTGAATCACAGCCCTTATCCGCTTTGGTATTTCCAGCAGCTCACACAGCTAATAAATAATGCATTCATTAGGCAGGCTGCATGTTTACTTTCTTAGACCAATACTTGGACCTTTTTTAGACAAAAAACCCAGCATGATGGATAGCTAAACTCAATTCCTTTCTTTTGAGCACAACACTGCCTGTACCTGTCCTTGGTGGGGCAGTGGGACAGCAGTAGCCCCTGTACCACCCTGCCCCAACACTGTAGAAGGGCTTTTGGGCTCCCCTGGCTGGTACGACAGTGCCTGCTTGTGCTAAGGGCAGAGGCACAAGTGCTTGGCTAGGACTCCCTGTTAGTGCTTGCCTTTCCAGCAGCAGGCTGAGAACAGTGAGGTGTCTCACTGAAGACGATGTCTAGCACAGCACAGGGCAAGAGGAGAGGAGGAGTTGTATGACTGCTTTGAGTACCTGCATGGATTGCAACAGCATAAATAAGTGCACCAGGTGTGCAAGTTGCTTTCTATTTAAGCTGTTAGCCTCAATCTGGACACAGCACAAAGCTTCAAACTGAATTTTAATTTTACTAAATTTTATGAAACACTCAAATTTTTCAAAGCTGTAAATATTGTCTCTCTGTTTTTAATTGTCTTGCTTTACAACAGTAATAAGAGCTAAACTAGGATATTTTTTCTCATAAAAGTGGCTAAGAATATGTTGGGACTCCATGTTTAGGCAAGCGACTTCTGTTCAGAAGCATGATGCAGACAGAGCACTGACTGGTTTAGATATCCTGCAACTGGGTCACTCATGAAGCTTATGGCCAAAAAGCTGCACAAACACCTATGCACGTGAGGTTTCACTTTTAAAACTTGCCCTTATGCTGTAAATCAACAGGATTCAGGTTCCAAAATGACCAAGACGTTTTGGGGAAAAGATAGAATCGCTATAAAATTTTACATTAAGTATGAGGTAGGTTTTTACAATTGTCACTAAAATTTATATTTTGGCCATTAGATTTCAAAGATTAAACAATAATAAAGATATCTACAAATTTTTCTCTTATCAGAAGCTAAACACTTCCAAAGAACAATATACTTTACAGCACGTTATAATAAAGACTCTCAAATAATCATTGTATTATCACAGGAATCATGTATTTCACAAGTCACATCCTGAGTACAAGCCATCTAAAGACAAAAATACATTTTAATCAAAAACCTTCCTGTAGCTAGAGCTATACTGCCAGCTGTGGTACATGAGATGGACTGAAGCATGTAGTCTTATCTTCAAGTTTGTGTGGGCCATGATCAACATAGGCTGAATACTAGTGAGAGTTTTCAGACCCTGTATTCTTATGCAGCCAATGACAAGACACAAGGGCAACGTGCAATAGAGCAAGATACAAATGCTCTCTCTAGTTTAAAAGGGAGGTTTTTGCAGGGGTTCATGAAGTTATCATAGCTAAGTTCTGATTTGAAGACTTCCTCCTAACATGGAAAGTTAACAATATTGTCTCAGAAAACTAATTGCAATGAATGAGATGATGAACTTTGGGGTTGTATACTTTTTTTTTTTTTCTTTTTTAATATCACTGCAGTGGCATGCAAAAAATCCCAACAGTATGCACACAAAAAATACATATCAAACATTTCCAAGACTGACCCATTTTCTCAGACATGTAAATCTGTTTTGGTGTTGCAGTCACCACAAGGTTAGGTGCACTTTAGGGAAAAGTAAGCTTTACAGAGTTTTTAGTGTCCAAGAACTCTGCTTGGAAAATATTACAGTCACACAGAGCTTACATATAGTCAATCCCATGGTCTCAATACAGACCTACAAAGGTGACAGTACCAAACAGCTTATTCTCCTTCCCAAGTTGGAGAGTCATAACAGAGAGGCCTCATGGAGGATTTGGTTTGAGTAAGCTTTTGCTTTCTGCTAAATCTATGAACATAACAGTGATCTTACTTTCCTCTCAAGCCATCAGAGTATTCCCTGTCCGTTTGTGTCGCCTGTATATCTGCAACGCTCTGCATCCTTTGCCATGACTATCATGATGCCAGTAAAAGGAAGAATCAAACAAGGACCAGTGGAGTAATGTGTGCAAATCAAAAGTATATTAAAAGTATGGAGACAGAACAAAAAAAATGAAAGGATCTGCATTTCACAGATAAACCCAGCTAAATCACTCTCCCAACCATGAAGACAAAGCTTTAGTTGAGGACATTCATAAGATTCAGATAAAGGCAATATATTAGTAATGTACATGTGTTAACTACATACTAGAAAATTATAAAATGTAGCCCTCCACAAAAGCAAATAGGCAGTACACAAGGCTGTTCTGACTCTTAGAAAAATAATTTGCCTGCTTTTCTGTACCTATACTCCTTTGCTGCAGTTCTTCACATAATCACCGAATCAATAAGGTTGGAAAAGACCTCAAGGATCATCAAATTCCAACCTTGGTGTAATGGTTGCAGTCTTACTCAAGCCAGACAACTACACTAGTCAGAAAGCCTCTAAGTGGCATTGTTTAGGGAAGAGGTCTTTCTATTGAAAAGCATTTATAACAAAGTCAGTAGAGAACAATGCTATCCATGCCTTTTCTTCTCTGAGACCAACTAACATGTCGATAACATTTGCAAAAGAAGGGACAAGGATCCAGGAGCCAGGTATTTCTGAACAAATTAGAATCTCATTGCTTGAAAAAGAGAGATGTGATCTTTTGCAAGTAATCTTGAAAAGACCATCCATGTGAGGCTTGTTCTTATTGTTTCTAGAATTGTATGACAAAAGAGGTGGATGGGATAAAACAAAATAAGAATTTGCCTGAAATTTCCACACAAATTATATCTTTACAGTAAAATACATCTGAAATATTTAGAGGCATTGTAGAAAATTAAATTTTCTCAAAAAGATCACTCTGATGTAAATATTTTTATTATTTAAGAAAAGATAAAATGAAAGTATTTCATTCTTCTGTACTATGTAATGCAAAAACATTTGTTTTCATATCTTGTATATGACTGTTAAAAAGCAATATGTGCATTTAAAGAGGACCTGCCAGGCATATTTAATTTTAGTTTTATTTAAAATACCAGAAGCTGATCCTAATAGACAAATGTCACATTAAACCACATGCAAAAAATCTGAAAAATTTCAAGGACGCTTCTATTGCAACTTTATCAGTTAAGCAACTTATCACAGGTCACTTGCTGAAGAGTTTCAATAAACAAGTTTTAGAGATTACTAAGGGTTGTTTTCAATCTTTAAAGGACAGATTTGCAAGGAAAGCCTTTTCCTAAATATTTTACCACATTCTTTATCTAAAAAAAAAATTAAAGAAATTCACCTTATTTGAAGACAAGGCAATTAAATGCCCAAGTAAAACTCAGAATTTTCATTTGTTGAATTGGAATGAAAAAATCAGAAAGTACATGGATACAGAGCAAAAGACATTTTATAATTACTTTCAGCTTCCATAATGCCAATCTTTAGCATTACTTACAACAATTTAAAATACATCATGTCAACTATGTTGACTTCTATTGACTCACGTATTTTTGACTGCTCTGTTCTATTTCAGCAGCACAAAATTACTAAAACCTCTGGATTAATGTCAGCTTTATTCCATGGAAAGGTGGCCAAATAGCTGGGCCCAAAACACCCAATCTGTGTTAGGGCATCTGATCCATAGATATTAACTCAGAGACGTCCCTTTAATTTTATTTTCTTTAGACCTACCCCTGGACACAGGCACTGTGGGCTGCAGAAGGAAATGCAAACTCTCCCCAGCTGTCTGAAATGATTTAGCTCTTAAGACAAACAGGATCTGGCATTAAAGTGGGTTTTCATCATGCTGTAAGTTTCTGTGTTGGGAAACAGGGTTAAAGCCTTGGATCTCATTTAATCTTTACCAAGGAAATTGTGGCAAGCAAAGGGTGTTGACCAGGTCAGTGTCATTGCAGACAGTTTTCCTCTAGGATCTAACTTGTGAAATGATGAGGACCTGTGTCTCCCAAAGAAACAGATGCGAGTTGCAGATAAGTTGGACCTCAAGATTTGGCCCAAAATATCCTCATAGATATTTCTACTATATGTGAGAAGCAAAGAAACAAGGATGACAACATTATGGCTTGCTTACAGGAATAAACACTGCAGGATGGGCCCTAGATTGGAGCACATCCATGTGTATCCATGTTACAAAATGCAAGCATTTCCTACAGCAGCAACTTAGCAGTATGAGTACTACATGACTGAACTAATATTCCCACCACAGTGTAAAGGGAAAAGAGGCCAGACTTTGCCTAAAACAGACAATATGTTTTATGACTTCAAAATGAAATCACAGAAGACCTAACTCCATCCAGCTGTTCTTAATAGAGTTTTTTCCCCCCTTTGTTTTTCATTCTCTGCTGTAATCCACTTCAAAATTACCTCACAGTCTCATTCATTTTTCCTTGTAACTCAATAACTCTTACCAAAACAATGTATTGCACATTGCAGGACAAAAAAATCCTAAATTAAAGAACAGAGAAAGATACAGAAAATGTATATTCATTAAAGCTGGTGATGCTGCAGGGAAGAATTTCATAGAAACCTGTAACTATGTCTGACAGAATTACAAATTTATGATGCATTTAAAGGACAGATGAAACATTCCCCCTTTTACTGCATCAGCCTTTTCTAGTTGATTCAGCTTAGTATAAACAGTCACTCTTATTCTGCAACTAATTGAAGAATTAATATAAAAGGATTGAACACCTGTAGCTCTGTTGGCAGAAAACAGCAATTATGATGTTTCTTTCCAGTCGACTTAAACTACAAAAGAAAAAATTTGAAATAGAAAAGGGAGAAAACATACTGGTGATCAAGGTCCTTTTGAATTCAGAGGATGTTACAGGTTTTATTCAGATTGTGAGTGGTCCCTGTTAAGCTTCAGTGGTTGATGGAGGTTTCCTCTTTATCTCCCCATTTAGCCACTGCCCCCTCAAGCGTTTTCCATTAGCTTGGAGTAGCTCTGATTCACTCAACCTCCCATCTCCCCTTTCCCACACGCTATAAGACAGGCTCAGAATCCATTGTACATTCACCTAACTGTCATGCGGATCCTCTTTACCAATTTCCTATTACAAACATTAATCACTGAAAATAAATGCCATTAAAAAGAGAGACTAAATCCATTTTCTTCTCCTCTTTTTATTCCTTATCTAGGAAAGTGGTTAGGCAAGCCTTAAGCTGAGTCAGAAATAGTCAGACATAGGGACCTGTAAGCAAGTGATTTTCTGAATAGGCGGGACTGATAGGAAAACAATAACCAAAACACAACCAAGCATCGAATGCACTTAAAATAAACATTCTTAACTTCCCTTGCTGATGTAAAACCTAAACCAATTAAGCCTTGGAAATGTCAAATATTTTGTTATGGTCATCTGCAGTAAAAGTAAAGCACACATTGCAGGGTGCAAAATAACATGGAGAAAACTATTTGCTGTTAACTTGGGAGCACTAGGACCACATCATTCACCCCCCACATGAGACAGACACTTTTCAACCTTTCCTCATCCTACAGGAGCATGGCATACCTGCAGCTCACATCAGTGCTGTTCCCCTGACCACCAAACCACAATTAATATTTTTAATTACAAATTATTACCTTCAACTCCTTTTCACCTTTTATGGGGAAAGAAAAAAAAGGGGGGGGGGGGTGGGGGGTGGAGAGAGACTTCTTTACTTTGAGGGTGACAGAGCACCAGAACAGGCTGCCAAAGAGCTTGTGGAGTCTTCTTCTCTGGAGATTTTCAAGACCCACCTGGACACTTTCCTGTCCAACCTGATCTAGGTACATCTGCATTAGCAGAGGGGTTGGACTATATGATCACCAGAGGTCCAAATTGACCCCTACCATTCTGTGATTCTATTAAAAGCACATGGAGACAGATAGTATCAGGTTTTCCCAACTATTTTAGAATGACCATCTCTGTTTGGGCCAGATGCTCCTGTATTTTGGCAGTAATGCCTTCCATTACAATGGAAGGTCATTTTCAGAAGCAGACCTCACCTAAAATATCATAATGGAAAGATAGGCATAGTCCTCTTCACTCTTGCTTCATAGCTCTTTCTTGGAATGGCTAAACTCACTATGTTTTCTCTTTGATCAGATACCTGCTTATGGGATGTACACATCTCAAAGGACTTTTCTTTTTTTTTTTCTTTTCCAGAAGGAAGATTGAAAACCAGCATGAAATGGGACTGCATAACTTTGGGCATAAATCTCCACAGGCACACTTTCATGTCCTTGTTCACCTTGTCATCAAACACACATTTTTTTTCCTCAGTGCATTGTGGTATTACTTTTTTAAAGAAGGCATGCCAGAGATTGCCTGAGGAGAACAAATTCTGTCCATGGCATCCAGCACAGTGCTGGGAAGTGCCACCACTAGCAGTGCCCAGTACTTTGGGAACCACTTGCATAGGGAATGTCACTTCTCCAAGTTCTGCTGAGTTAGGAAGATGCAAAAGAACTTCAGCTGGTGCCAAAAATGACAAGGGCATTGTGGGTCAGAGCAGACTGACATACTGTGGAAGGACATGGAGGCTGAGACCCCAGTGTGGGAGTAGTCTGAGCAACACATGAATCACAACAAGGTGGAAATGCAGGCAGAGCAGCAGGTCATTTGGATCTGTGTTCCAGTAAACATCAGGATCAACTTGAGATAATTCCCACCATAATCCAAGCAGAAGCATGCAACGTGTTTTGGAAAATATTCTAAGGGCAGAAAAAAAATTCATTTTCCCTTCAAAAAGAATGTACACCTATACAACAACAGGAACAAACATCAACTAAGATAACAACGATAAGCTATTCCTATTAAGAAAGAATAAAGAGTCAAATATTTGATATTTTTTCTTGTTTTATAATTCAAAATAAACTTTTAAAGCTTTCCTGCTAATGGAATTAAAATCATGATCAGTCTTTCCTTAAGTGTCTGCAGTACATAGTCACAGTCCATTAAGACAATGTGTTAGCATGGTTCATAACAGGATGTAAATGAAATAATCAAGTCATCAAGACTATTTCAACATTAGTGAAGCCCACAGTGATTATTACGTACAACCATTACACAATACCATTTTGCATATATTCCCTGATCAGATTAAAGTGGTGATGAATTCCTCGATGGCTCAAGTGTGCTCCAAGGAAAGCTAGAAGGTTGTACAGTTAACTCCCAGGGTGTAACTCTAAACCATACAACCTACTACCTCAACCCGGATGCACACAGCTTCCGATGGTGACCATAAAGTCTTCTTCACTTCTTCAGCCTTTCTTTGAAAGGTGACAGCAGCCATAGGCCTATATATTTTCCATAGGGTAGGCTTTCAACTGCAGTTAATCCCCACTTTTCAGATGATAAGGCATATTCTTAGATAGATTTTTCTACTAGAGAGGAAGAATTTCTGTTCTGTCCTGTTTACATATGTATAAAGATATATACATGTGTGTTTGATGTGTGCATATATACATATATATTCGATAGGAATGGTGCAAGTCCAGATATGTTTCTGGAAAAAAAAATTTCATTTGGTCTTATTTTACAATAAGAATAAAATATAAATATCTTCTTGGGTTTTTTTTCTACATATTTTTAAATGTAATACCATTCAATGGTATATTTAATAAAGCCAGGAAATGGTATATTCTATTCTGCCTCACTGGAAACCCCACAATTCCCTCGCATTTCTTTGTTATAAGAAGATGTTAAGCAAAAGGTGCTTAAAGGAACTGATAAAAGAACAAATCACTTAACCAAGTTTGG
The DNA here is from genome assembly GCF_027791375.1 of Indicator indicator. Lineage (NCBI taxonomy): Eukaryota > Metazoa > Chordata > Aves > Piciformes > Indicatoridae > Indicator > Indicator indicator. The sequence continues at coordinate 106,104,990 of NC_072010.1, read as the reverse complement.
AGATAAGGCAATGGACAAGAGAAGCACTCCAAAAACAACATGTAGTTTTGCATGCTCACTTGGGCTTGTTGTCAAATATCACTGCAGTGCATGCTACATAAACATTTGCCAGATCACCATACTGACACAGACCCATAGAAGCGAGCTTGTGCAGTGCATTTCAACACAAGATCGGATCTACGGGTTTATGCCAATTGGCATCGCTGATCAGCATTTTCCTTTCAAAGTGAGATGCAGAAGACTTTAAACAAACAAACATATGAAGCAATGTAAGAACAAGTATCTAGGAGTAAAATATTACCATCTAATGCAAAGAAGGCTACTTCAAACCTAACTGCATAAGCAGTGGATGCACCAAACTAAACCAAACTCTTGTAACTAGTTTGTTTTTGAAAAAGGAAGAAAAAAACATGTTGGGTTTTTTTTTTTTTTTTACAGTCTGATGGCACAATATTTTTTTGTCTTCAGCAGGAATTAACGTCCTTTTGTGCACACTTTGCCTTACTCAGGAACTTCCAGCTCCCAACCACTTGCATCTGACCATAGCATGCACAGAGCAGACAAGACTGGAATCCACAACTGAACATGAAATGGGAGTGGACAATACAGGTTTATCCTTTGTGTCTGAACTCATATCTTATAGTAGAACCCAAAACAAAAAACACCCTATCAAATCTGAAAAGCAATGAGGCACTCTGGAGTGCAGCTCCTGCACAACATTATGGAAACTGCTTATCTATTCCTTCATATTACAGGGATTCTAAGTACTACTTGACAAAAGCTTGTTGATTAAACACCACCTAGTAATCAGATAAGTTAATCTGTATATTTTATGCGCTAATTTTCCCATTGTTTCTATTCCCAAATAATAAGAATGCAAGTAGCAATGTAATTCTGCAAAACTTCAGGGTTAACTCCTACAAAAAATACTTTGTTCTCATGAGTGGCAGCCAGTACAATACATTGAATCACACATTGAATTTAGGGTGTCCTATGCAACAGACTGAAAATGGGTCCTTTGAGACAATAGCCAGTAATTCAGAATACAGATACAGTTTTATAACTTATATTTTCTAAACAAAAGCATTGATAAACACACTACATCTTTAAGCACAGTATCTGCCACCTCAGAATAGCTTGCAATAATAAACCCACAAATGCATCTCTAAAATACAAGACCCAAATATAATTTTTAAAACCAGGTGCTACAGAAAGACTTCTTATGATTTTAGCAAGTTCCTGAAATCTACATCTGAATAAGGTTTTCATGCCTGCCTTCCACTAGTTCCCATTGAAGGCCCTAATTCTGACACCGTGAGATAGGTAAAATTCTCTTCACAAGAATGAGTGCTGCCAATAACAGGTTTCAAATCAGGGCAATGCTGCTTTTTTTTTGCAGACTGTAACATATATATTTCTAGTTCAGTAATGACAGCTTATTAGCAACTGACCTTTTTTTCCTTTTTTTAATTTAATGAATGAAATACTGCAACATTAAAATGTACCCTTTCTCATTTTATAATATTTACCTATTTTCTAAAACAGTCTGTTTTAAACCTGCTTTCACTTTATTAACAGTACTTCAACATTCAGAAGGAATGATATTTTTATAATTGTTTACTGCTGACACAGAGAAGATAGAATATACAAAACAAGCACTCAAACTAGAGTAGTTATCCCAGCATCAGAAATAAGTATGCAGACTGCATATATAATTTAGTGAATGACTGTAGTAATTGCTATAAAATTACTTCTCTGATATTCTTTCTCCTTTTTCTTTTTGTTGTGAATAGAAGAGACATTCTACATTTCAAAAATAATTGGTCACTGCATTATAGTTATGTATCAGCAAATAGATACATGTACTACAAATATAGTAGTAAATTTATACACGATATATATGTACTAGGCATAACAGAAGAAGAAACTATGTACTGATTTTTCAATACACTCTAAAGCTTCATGGATATATACAGCATAAAGGCCACACAAACTGCAGTATTAGCCACAGAAAGTAATCTGAACAAAAGTTTAATACATATCTGTGAAATTATATCTGTAGGCTCATTTAAGAAAGGAAATTCTTTTAAAGCTAGCCTACTTCATGGTCTTGCTATTAACTTTATTTAAAAAAAAAAAAAAAAAAAAAAAAAAAAGGAAGATCACTGTATTACCTTCACTGAATTCCGGTACAATTAACTTCTTCAGTATCCTTTAAATTTTTTTCTTTCACTAAAAAAAACAAACAAAAGAAAAAAAAACACAAAAGCAAACAACAAGCTGAGAGAAAGATTTAAAAATACTTTTTTATGCAGTGTATTCAGAACAACATGAAATATATACAAAATTAGTAATTGTGCTTTCAAGATACAAAACTGACACACTGCTGACACCCTTCTCAGGGCCATGGGAAGACATGCTGTGAACATGCACACTTTGGCAGAGGAACTATTTCATTTAGTACTTCCTAGTCTTTTTTCACTCCACAAATATTTTATTGTTAATAGGAATTCCAGAAGGAAAGGAGAATGCTTAACAAAAATAAGTAGGTTTTATCAGAGAGTGCATGCAATGAGGTAATTTGGTAAGGGAATTCACAAAAATACTGGGATAAAATAAATGGCTTAAATCAAGAAATGTTTGCAGAACTTTATGAAAAAAAAAATCTGATTACTATGATTAGATATAGAAATTCAAGAAGTTTTTTTTAAACTAATGCAAGCCTTGTTTTCTCAATAGACTTAGGTACTACTGACATACGTAATTATTCCAGCAAAACTATTGGGGAGGGCTGTATCACCATAAACCATTTCAGGTGCAAAATGTGTAAATGAAGGTATATATGTCATATATACATAAGGTCTCCATTCAGAAATTTCCCAGGATTCATTTCAGAATAACAAAAATAGAGGGTAGCAAATTTATCATACAATCTTAGAATTACAGTCTAAACAGTAATGTATAAAAAGTGAAGTGCATGTCAAAACAATTCTATTTTGTCATAATGTATTCATTAATCTTTTTATTAGACAAACACCTATCATGAACTTTTTCTGATGAAAAAGACATTGTAAGTTTCAAAGTAATTTCTAGTCAAGGGCATCTTTATTTTTAACATAAATTTTAAAAGATTAGGGAAATATTAAAAATAAAACTTAAAATACAGCCAGGATAAAACACTGATTTGGCTGTGCTTTTCCAAATCTGTCAGCCAGAACGAATTTCACTACAAGTTCTTCTAATTGCCTAGTTATATGTTCCAATAGGCAGACAAATGCTTTAAGGAAAAGGCTCTACTAAAGCATCATATGCTCAAAATTTCCTTTAACTCTGCATGTCCTTATCACAAACATTCTGAATAGATATCTTAAATACTGTTTTCAGCTCTTCCTGAACAAGTGCTGCTTTACCAAACATCTTAAAATAGTCGCTATTACTAGCTCCAAAGCAGGCTTACTTCCAGTGCTTATTACACTAGTTTTTTTTTTTTTTTTTAATGGATTTAGATACAAATTTAAGAAATTCATATATAAATCAGCGCAACGAGAACTTTAATAGTCTGGTTACAAGAGCCTTTTCTTTTTCTTTTCATACAATTTAACACGTTGCTGGGGGTTTTTCGTTTTTGTTGTTTTTTTTTTTTTATCTTTCCCTCTTTAGAAACTGAAAGCATGAGTCACACCACAAAAAAATAATTTACTTTCCTTAGCAACCAGATCTAACTACCCACAACTTTCTCAGAGACAACCAAAGCTTAGACTCAATAAACGTAACATTAAGGTCTTTGCGTAACTCCAGTGCTTAGCTAAGACGAAATGTGCCTAACCACTTATATCTACAGAACCCTCGATTTTTTGTTTACTTTCTATTTTTAGCGATATTAGATAAAACACACATCCAAAGAGTTAGTTTTTAAAAAGTGTGAGCAGCTGACTATGTTAATATTAATACACGAGGACTCAGTTTCAAAACAACATGTTTAAAATGGCTTTAAAAAAATGAAAAGGAAAAAAAAAGAAGGTATACCTGATATGAAAGGTACGTTTTCACCCAGTGCCAAATATTGCTATATGAGAAATACTGGAAAAAAAAAATCTAAAAACAAACCAAAAACCCAACCAAAAACAAAGAAACAAAAAATATTATTTTTTTTAAACTAAAAGAATCACTCTCCTAGGCTTTAAAAAGCTCTAACACATCCTGATGTCTCTGTAGTGAAACGTGCCAGATTTTTTTTTTTTTTAGGAAGTAGGAGAGTCACTTTTTTTTTTTTCCTGCACTGTTGTATGTAGGACAAATTCAGATTTGTTTCTTCTTCTTAGGGCTCCTGTTCTTTCTCGGAAGAAGACCAGGATGCCTGTCTTCTCTCTCTTGCTCTTCTCAGAATTCCAGGCACAAAGCACTGCGCAAAAGCTGCACCAATCTTGCCGCAACTGCCGGCACAGGACTAGAGGTAGGGAGAGACCAGAAAATTCACCTCACCACTGCGCTGGTTTTATAAATGGGGTTTGCTCAAATCTGTCAGAGCAAAGGGGTGAGAAGGCAGAATGCCAGTTTGCTATATTATGCTGCAATGATCTCATGTTCAATGCTGTTGCCCCATTTGCCCAGTTCAAATGCCTGTTCATTAAACAGAAGGAAGGAAAAAAACCAACCACGCCAGAAAAATAAAAAACAACTTCTATTCTTCAGACACTCAGGAGGGCTGTTCTAAACTACAGATCAGCAATAATAATAATATATAGAAAAAGTATTTCTAAAATGCAGTTACGAAGTATAATTATTCTGCCTTTATTTTTCTTTCTTTTTTCTGTTTGGAGATAAGAAGCAGAATTTATCAGGCGTGAAAGGGACAGCCTCCTGGTGGTGTGCCAAAAAAGCCAGAATAAAGGCAAAGTTGTGCTTCAAAGCTCAATCGCTTGCTGAGTCTGGCTAAAGTCAAGTATTAAGATCCACCATTTTCTGAGACATGTAAGAAAAGAGGAAAAAAAGTCAGAGCGGGCGCTGCTTTCCAAGTCTCCGTTGGCACCATCACAAAATCTCAGCCGTAAGGTCACATGATGCTCTGCCAAATGTGGAGTGCATTCCCATAAACCATTCTGCTGATACTGCGAAGGCAGCTATTGTCTAGTTTATACCCAAAGTTCAGCCCACTCTTCATTGAATTAGCTGAAAAACGCATCACCTTTGGGGGCTGGGAGCCATGGAAACGTCTACCTGGCAGGCTGCCCACTTTTTCTGCCCATCAACCAGAGATGGAATTGTGCTGCCTAATGTAATGATGACTAGGAATGTGAAGACTCGTCCAAAGTGAATCTGATTCTTGCAAAGCCTGCTTCATTTGCACAGCAAACTCTGGCTTCTTGTTGTTAAAAAAGGGAGGGGAGGAGGGGGAAAAAAAAAGGCACCTTTCTTCCAAATGTAGCAATTAAAGGTCTAGTAAACATGCCTAGTCTGCAACTTTCCTTTATTACATACTGAAATGCTTCCCAAAATAAAGCACTTGATATTACACAAGTTTTCTGATTTAAAGCAGCATTTGCTTTCCCCAGAGGTAATGTGGCATCCCCAGATATTTTATCTCCCTAAGGGAAAAAAAAAAAAAAAAGAGGGGGGGAAGAAGAAAAAAGTACAGATATCTCATCTCTTCCTTTTACTTGTCTTTATTACAGCCTGATTTTATCTAGCATCAATTATACCTGTGTGGTAATACCCACTAGTAGCAGTGGGGGTGTAATATTGCTGCAATCTCCTTCAAAGCATCCTCCTGAGAAGGCTGGTTGTATTTCCAGCAGCCCAAACCCCTTCATCTGAGCCCTCTTATCTTCACTAGTGAGTAGGACAGCTGGTCTGCAAGTTTGCAAACCAGCACATTTGAGACCTGCACCCTCACTTCTTCAAAATATATTTAGTCTGGATTTTGTAAGAGATGCAATCAGGCAAAGTTTATAAAAGATGCAAGTTATTAAACTGACTAAGCAATAGATGTTTTGCTACAGATCTGAAATTTTGATTTTGCCCATCTATTGTTCTAAAGTAAAATGTCACATAAAATGTCACTTCCAAATGAAAATACCACACAACATATTGAGCAACAAACACCTAAACCTAACCAGTGCCTAAGCCCTTGCATGGAAGAATTTATCTTCAAGGTCAGCTCTGTGAGCAAATGAACAAAAATCCACTTACTGTTTCTGTACCACGAAACTTAAAACTACTGCAAAAGAGATGTTAAAAATGTGGCAGTTTCTCTGACCCTCCTATTAATAAAAACAGAGCTATGGGAGGAGCCTGTGTACCTATTAGCACCTGTACAAATACTCCTGTGAAGAGGAGGTTGCATCCTAAAGAGCTTACAGCTAAACACCAGTAAGGAAGGGCAAACAAAGTGGGAGACAGCAGGCTAGAAACCACAGCGGGAGGACAGGAAAAACCATTCCCAGGAACACTGCAGGCAGTAACTCTCCAGCTTGGCTACTTTAATGTTTTGTTTTACAGTTCTTTCCAGTTTTGCTTTATTTACCTGGAGGAAATTGAAGGTTCATTACTAAAGGAAGGAAGTGTGAGAATGGGGGCTTTGAAGTGGAGGAAGATGGTTACAACAGTGGTGCAGCCCTTGGAGGGAGGTCCTGGGGCTGTCCACCAGTTGAAGGCCTGTGAGGGTTAGCTGGGACTAAGGCAGGGCAGGCAGCAGGCTGGTGGTGTGGAGCAGCCTCTTCCTTGCTCCTGACACATTCCAGAGGCCTGCACCTGGGTTTTGAGAAGGGAAGGCATGGCTGGTCAAAGAACTGTGCTCAGGGCAGCCTCTCTGGATAACAAAAGACAGTGCTGATGGGACCTAGAGGACTGGGAGAAGTAGTAGTCACTACAGCCCAGCAGCAGCAAATGGTCACAAGGAGGCATTGGGTACAACATTAGGAGACAGAAGAAACCCTGCTCTGCCTGCCAAGCCTTTAATTACAACTTATGTAGAAACAGAAACTTAGGATTCTATTTTTATAATTTTAGTATTTTATTTATTGATTTAAGTCAACAGATCAAAACAGGTTTTTAAATTTTTTTTTCCCTCTGACAGGGCAAATGGAACACAAGCACAGTTTATTCCACCTTACATTTACCATTGACCATAAAAATGTTTAACCCACAAAACATTAGTGTCCTCAAAGGAGCTAACAAGCAACCTACAGACTCAGGTGCATTTTGAACCATGGCAAAAATTCATGATTTCATTAGAATTGAGTAGAAAACTTCAACTAAACAACAAGTTCATATTCTGTTCAGACTTACTATTATTATCTTTGATGGTACATGAAAAAGACAAGGGAAAATCTGACTTTCAAATCTCAGAAGGGTGTTTGCTACAAGTAATAGCCAGTTTGAACCAGGCAAATCTGAGCTACAGTTTTTGAGGGACAACAGGCCCAGAATCCTACACAGTCTTTTTTGATTTTTTTTTTTCTCGGTGGAAAAAGAATTCACTATGCAGCTAACCCTCAATAACAAGCATTCAACAACAAGCATTGGAAGGGACCTCAAAGATTAGTTGGATCTAGTTCCAACCCCCCTGCCATGGGCAGGGACACCTCACACTAGATCAGGGTGCTCAGAACCACAACCAGCCTGGCTTTAAAAACCTCCAGGGATAGAGCTTCTACTACTTCCCTGGGTAACCTGTTCCAGTGTCTCACCACCCTCATGGTGAAGAATTTCTTCCTAACATCCAATCTGAATCTACCCATTTCTTTTTTTTTTACATGTCCCCTAGTCCTGTCATTACCTGATGCCCTAAAAAGTCCCTCCCCAGCTTTCTTGTAGGCCCCCTTAAGATACTGGAAGGCCACGAGAAGCTCTCCTCAGAGCCTTCTCTTCTCCAGACTGAACAGCCCCAACTCTCTCAGTCTGTCCTCATAGGAGAGGTGCTCCAGCCCTCTGACCATCCTCATGGCCCTTCTGTGGACATGTTCCAGCATATCCATATCCTTCTTGTAATGTAGATGAAACTCAATACTGCTTTGTCTCTGAACAGGGGTGACACAAAGGGAACCAAAAAGACATATTCACAGGAGTGCCTGACCTTTATTTGCAGCTGGAAAACACAAGGAGTCTGGGTGGAGAGAGACTACAAAAGATCAACCTCTCCATTGGAGAAGAGGGCACTCATCCTTCCTCCACGTGGGAGCAGGAAGGCAAAGTCAAAAAAGCACAGAAAACCTTGGTTGAGCTGAAGGCTTCTGGTCACAGCTGAATATGGCTTCCATGTCTGTAGTCAGGTCCCACAGGAAAACCAGCCCCCCAACTTTCTTATCTTAACAGGCAGCTTGCAGACTAACTGAAAATGAAAAACTGAAGCCTTCTCTGGGCAATAAAAACCCACACAAGACATGAAAGAAAAGCTGAGAATGGAAAAGGAACACAGCAATGCTCTCAGAGTGAAGGGAGAGAGAAAGAGGGGAGGAAGTGAATCTCCTCTCTTTCAGATGGCTGTTTTTGAACACAAAGCCAAAACTAGAAAGTATACCACTGTAGTTACTAGAAGTTAAAAGTTGAAAACTCATGAAGTGAAGAGGACATGCAAGTTCTGCATTTATTACACATTTCTGGATTACTTTAATGTACTATTTCACAGAATAAACGTTCCACAATAAAATAGTCTTCCTCTGCAGACTACATTCTCAAAGGCCTTAGTATATAGAGGTGACAAAAATTATCTGTAAAATGCATGCAAATGAAAAGTTATCATCTGCTTGCTACTTCCATTTTATCTTCAAATGGCACTGTGCCTTCTCTTCTTTTTCTGTCTTAAGGTTAACATCATTGAACTGAGATATTTAAGCAAGAGCCAGAGATGTCATTCATCATGAATTTAGCTGTAATTTCCCCCTTTCTGGAATTTTCATGAACAATCTTGCTTTAAGTTACCTCTTATGTAAACTTTTCATTATGTTATCTGAAACCTATTTAACTTTTGGCCTCTTTATGGCTAGCTACCAGAACTTCACAACCATTTTTCTGCTACTGGAGAATGAGAATTTTTAAAAAATAAGAAACAATAACAACAAAGACAACATCCACTATACTTGTTCACACAAGAAAGGCTTTCTTTATAGATGTTTTAAGATCAGCAAAGCGTGTAAAGATAATGAATTGAAATAGCTACTAAAAAGGTCAGATGAGCATTTTCCAGCAACTATTCCACAGTGCAAAGAAAGTGCCCACTGCAAACAGGAGACACCCTTCTTCGCAGGGAAGTGCAGTTGTAGTAGAATAAGCAGAATGGCTGCAATGACCAAGGAGGGCTGGTTCTGAGAGGAGCCCATAGCAAGGCCCAAGTAAAATCCAGGTTCTGTCACCATTCCCTGCTTCTTAAAACCACTGGCTTTTACGGGTGATCATTCAGGAACAAAAATACATGATACTTTCTCCACAAACAATGAGACAGTACCTCAAACAGGTAAAAAATGCTGAAATGTTATAAAATATAAAAGAAAACTTCATAATAGGAAGAGGCTTTGTCACACATATTTCCTTCAACGTATTCATTTCAGCCCCCATTTATTTAATCAGTCACTCCAGAAACATTAATAAATTCAGAGCAAGAGATACAATATTCGATCCCCTCACATACACCAAGCCCTAGACATAGAAAAACACTGCTTACATTCTCTCTACCTCATTTGTCTCTTGCAAGCCTAAGTGAAAATACAACTGAGCATTATTGTCACTATTCATTAGGTGAAAATATCTGAGGTATCTGGGTTTTTTCTAAAATTTAAAAGTTTTTGGTAAGTCACTCTGACATGCCCAATTAGCATGGCAGTTAGGTAGATTTTTCCATTCTAGAGCCAAAGGTACCAAAGATTAACTTATTTTCATAACCAATGTATCATTACTGTATGAAGCATAGAATACCTGGAATTGCTCCTTGTTAAGTACACTGCACTGATTCATTACACTTAATTAGAAAATTTCTAAATACAACCTACATAGTTTGCACCAACTTGAGCACTGTTTTTGAAAACTAAAATCTGAAGGCACCTTGATCTATTTCTTGGTCACTGGATTAAGAGGACAATAAAGCACAAAGAATCAGCTACCAGAGAGAGTAAACAAATAATTCCTTATGCCTTTCACTTGTGATAAATAAACCAATATCAGCTTCTTTCCCTAACACTTCTGGTTTTATTAATTCCCAATTTATCAGCATGCTTATTGCCTAGACCTGCCCCATCTCAGTGCTACCTTTCCAAAACTGCTGCAATGCTTAGCTGAGTTGCAAACCTACGTATAAGGAACACAACAGCAGTCCTCTCCCAGACTGCAGAGTGAAAAATCCTCATGGGCCTGGGAGCACACAGATGTAGCTCAGTTGAAAGTGCAGATAGCTTTCTGTTCCTTAATGTCCAGTAGGTTCTGTAGCAAGGGTGCTCCAGAGCCACTTAATTCCCATACAACCCTGAATGAATTCCAGCTGCCCAGAAGTTAAAATCTTATGCAACATTACTTGAGAAACATTTTTCTTAGTTACTGTGAGCCAAAAGTAGCCTTCAGTAGAACACGATCAACTCAATATGGCACAGCTCACTGCTCATGGGCAAAGAGAGAAAATAAGTATTAACTGTTTTAGTTACATACATCTTAGGTTCTTAGGGACAATACTTTCTGAAACATCAGAATGTTTTGCAGACATGTGTATATATACACATAACTGAACACACCTCACACACTTTAGTAATTCAATTACAAAAATATGGGACCTGTGCATGCACTTTGCTGAGTTATGTTCTTAGCAGGTTAAGTTCTGTTAGCCAAATAAACTCGGGTCAGGTCATAACTCTAAATTGAAAGAAAGATCATGTGCATCACAGTCCACCACAAATGGTGGGTTTGATTCAGTAGACTAAAAGATCAATTAGTTCTGAAGAAAAATTATTCAAACTCGATAGGAAACAGTTTTCTATATACCACTTTAAAATTTCCCTACTGTAAATGTGGAGTCTGCAAAATAGTCTCACTCCAAGCAGCATAAACTTTCAAATCCAGATTTTAAATACTTTTATATTGGAGCAATTAACACTTTGTTCATTAAAATGTTTTAAATGTTCATTCTAAATTTTGACATTTTTAATATTTTTAGTACAAATGGCAACTCTTTCAGGGTTTGGGTTTTTTTTTTTGTTTGTTTGTTTTGTTTTTTAATTATTATTTTTACTTTCAGTTGGCGTAATTTTTTGAGTAAAACTTACCCTTCAAAATAATTAACATCCTCAGATAACCTAACAAGACAGAGATGGGGGCAGAGGAGATCAAAGGCATAGAGCCTTCTCGGAAGATTGAGCAGGTTATGAGTGATCAAAGGCAGAGGAGAGAGGACTCTGGATCTTACCTCCTGCTTCCACTATACATGTATAATTTACAGGTTATTGAATTGTGGGGAGAGGAACTATTTATACATTAAATATAAGTTACAGGTTTGAAAATGTCTAGCCAGGATCTTTCACAATATACTTTTCTAAATTTTTTTCCCAAAAAAGAAAATGGTGTTAATGCAAGCAAGCAGCTTTCTTTTGAATTAATTGTCAGTTTCTGACAAAATCAAAGAAAGAAAAAATACACTGTGACTGGTAGGTGCCATCACAGACAAGTTATTGTGGTCTTTGGAAGTGATAACTCACAAGTATAATGCAAAACTCATGTCCTGAGTAAAGCACTACTAATTATATTAGCTTGCTTTTCAGAAGATTTAGAGCACACAACTCAAAGGTTTTACCAAATTACGGTTCCACTCTATGTGAAATTCACATTGTGCAACCACATAAGGGCACATCTGTTTTCATCCTGCACGTACTGCTAATACTCCTGTGTACAACCAGACTTCAGTACATGAGACTTTTCACAGCTTACCCACACAGGGCACTCAACCCTGCACTGTGATGAGCTTTCATGCAATCAGCTGAGCATCTTACCTACCAGGTCATTATTCATCTTTATCAGAGTTAAATTCTGTACTGGAGAAAACATTTGAAATTAAAATTTTCCTTAAAAAAGGAAGAATTGCTGCCCTAAAGTTTTGATTTGGCAACTTAGTTAAGAACATTTTCTCAGCAAATCCTGAATAGCTACATAAAAAATAAATACCAAGTGTTATATACATATATTCAATAAATTAATCCAGCAAGATGCAGATTTCATAATGATACATTAATTCATATGATTTGTGACTTCACAGCTCATTGAATTTCATGATATTACATGGATCTGCTGCCTCAGTGAATATATAACACTGTGAATTTCATGTTGATATCAAATTGTTTTCTTGATGAAGAGACAGGCGCCTCACCACAGACAATATTGCTATAGTGCAGCAGAAAAGACACTTTAAGAGATGGTTCTAGTTCATACTTGACAGGCAAAGCTGCAGACTTGAACAGAGGATGACATATTACAAATAAGCACAGAAGGATTATTGAAGAACCTGAAATATGCTGAAAAATTACACAAAAGCAGATGGCATAGTCTGCTAGTTACGGGTCTGAAATTTTCCATACTGAATGACTGAACAGTACCAAGGAGATTTCAGATGATCAGCAAGGTTCATGTACCTGGAAAGTGGTTTTAGCTTTCTTAGTAATATGCAGAAGATCTTTCTTTCTCATTTTGAATTGCGACAAAAGTACTCCAGTTCTGCTTCAATATCTTGCTGAAATTCTGAACTACTAGTAAATGTTTACATAGGCTGTATGGACTTAAGGACATTAAAGGGATTTTACTTTAAATTGGTGTAATTCTTTTGGAATCACAGACAAGAATTAGCATTTATCACAACAACAACAAGCAAAGCTACCTTTGGACAAGAGTGATCCAATATGAATACAAGGCTTTTTGATTAGTACTGGGCACATCTCAGCTTAATAACCAGGAAGCATTAATTCTTCCAGTGGGTTGGAGGTAGAGTATCTACAGAAACATGCACAGTCTGGGTGGAGGGAACTGTCTGGTTTGCTTTTCAGAAGGATTTGGCTGCTGAAAAGGGTCAGTCTACAACACTTGCAAGACATTTGTAAAAAGGTAGGTTCAGAGAGTAGGAAGCTTGAGGGTACATAAAGGGATGCTGCAGATATTCTAGTGCCCTCTTTTTATAATCTCAAATTGTACCAGGAAATTAAAGGCTACTAATAATCTCATCTACAAATACATTACTTTCAATTTGTTAACAGATGTTTCATTCAGCACAGCTTCAGTGGACTATATTTGATTATGTATCTGCTTCCCAAAAAGGTATTCTTCTAAACCACTATGGTTACCAAGGCTTGCAGAGCATGAAACCAAGCAACCAGATTTCTGGAATGCATTTCTGGATTGCAGGAGAGAAAGAGAATGCAAGAATGCATGCAGAAAGCAATAGCGTTAGTTAAAATGAAGTAAAGTTGTATAAACAGAATCTATTTCTCTCATCAGAAGATTAATAGCAGTCACAGAATTGTGAATTTGGGATAAATAAACTTTTACAAGAAATGCAAATTTCCTATAGGAATTTGAGCAATATGTACTCCATAGAATGTAATGTTGTGTGCAAAGTATGAAGTAACCATGTTCTTAATCTGGTGTGTCCAGTGATGAACCGTTTATTTCCATGGCTCCTTACAATGTCTCTAGACTTATATCAGGCATACCCTTACACTTATATTCATCTTCACTACAATTAGCCTTCTCACTAAAATTAGGAAAACCATCCATAACAATATAAACAAGCATAGAGAACTTTCTTGAGTATGGGAGCCTTGAAAACAGACACCTATAGCAGACACTGCTTTTAATGATATAAACACACAAAAAAAATAGTGCCATAAAACTCCTAAACTTCATTGACATCTTCTGCAATTACCTAATCGGTAGCATATGACATTAAGATGAACCAAAACATCCATGAATATGCCATCATCCAGGTCAGATCATTATTTTATGCTAGTATCTGCTGACAACTTGAGGCAGTTTTCAAATATATGTGGGGCATCTCCTTATAAATTACCTTCATATCTACAAGGCCAAAAGTTGCTTTCACAATGAATAGTGCTTACCCATTTCCCTGAACTTCCTCCCCATTTGTCCATTTTCATCTTTCTTCAGTGGTATCAGCAATCTTTCAGGACACACATGAATGTGAATGCGATATGATGAATGTGAATGTGATATGATGAATGTGAATGTGATGAAGGTGATAGTCTTTTTTCAGTGGTGCCCAGTGATAGAACAAGGAATAATGGGTACAAGCATTAAGAAGATTGTGTCCAGGTCAAGGGAGGTTCTCCTTCCTCTCTACTCTGCCCTAGTGAGACAATATCTGTAGTATTGTGTGCAGTTGTGGGCTCCTCAGTTCAAGAGGGGCAGAGATATTTATAGAGAGAGTCCAACAGAAGGCTACAAGGATGATTAAGAATATGGAACTTCTGTCTTATGAGGAAAGGCTAAGAGACCTGGGGCTGTTTAGTCTAGGAAAGAGAAAACTCAAAGGAGATCTTATTAGTATTTACAAATATCTGAATGATGAGTGTCAAGAATAAGGGGCCAGACTTTTTTCATTGGTGCCCTGTGATAGGACGAGGGGCAATGGACACAAATTGGAACACAGGAAGTTCCACCTCAACCTGAGGAAAACCTTATTTACTGTATGGGTGATGGAGGACTGGAACAGGATGCTGATATGTTGTGGAATCTCCTACTCTAGAGACTTTCAAGACAATGTCTGGATGTGTTCCTGTGTGACAAGCCCTAGGTAATCTTGACTTGGCAGTGGGGTTAGACCTGGTGATCTCTGAAGGTCCCTTCCAATCCCTACAACTCCATGATTCTCTGATTCTATGCAGAGTTTGTTCGTATTTAAGCAAGTTTTCACAGCTTCCAGATTCCTGTTTCCCCCAAGTCTACAAAGGAATAATCATGCAATAGTAAACCACTAAGCAAGAAATGCTAATCCCATAATACACCACCAGAAAGTAAGAAAATATTATGATAAGAGCAGCATCATAACCTTTATGGAATAAAGTATTTTCCTTGTTCATTTACATCTTCTCTCACAGTTTGGATTACTGTGCTTCGAGAGAACATATTTCCTGGGAGCACATCTGTGACATGCTATTTAAATGACAGCATGGTTAATATGAATTATTTTACTCTGTGTAATCGTCTATTTTCCTGACAATGCTGCATAACTTTTGTGAATGTTTAACTGCCATTCCAATATTTAACCACATAGATACCTACTATTTATGTTAATATCAGCTTTAATTAATCTCCTTGCTACTGCTAAAATGCTGTGTATGAAGAAATATTAACTTTACAATTCATGTCATCTATATTTCATAATTTCTCATCACCAAAATTATTTATATGGATTAGACCTGACGGCTTGCTCCTTCTTACTTCAGTTTATGTTTTTCTGTAGAAATCTAATCTAATGTAAACACTTTCTCACTTCTTTTCATCGTTCTTTCTTCAAAATGTCAGCTGTACTTAATTGTCAGGATTTCTATCAATTCTTACCTTCTTCTGTTGTGAGTCCCTAAAGATTCCTACTTCCTAACTGGAGTACAAACAAGAATGGCAGGAGAGGAGGGAACTGTTTTGTGAAGCACATTAAGCATATGAATCTTCATGTGCCTCTCCTACACTTCGCAGCTAAGGGATGCTCATACAGATTGTGATTTTCCTGTTATTACTCACCAAAAAGGCAAAGCTAGTATTATAATAGGAGCAGGATTTCAAATTTTTGGTAGGAGCTGGAAATTAAATACATAGCTGCTTCCCTATAAAGAAATAATCAAGTCTCTGAATCATCTAACCAACAACGAGAAGAAACCTTTTTTTCTTCAAAAAAGGTTTTTGTTCATTCATTCTTTTTAGATGGGGGAAAAGAAGTCATAGTACTTAAGGGCACACATATAACAGTATTAAGAGACATTAACGATCAGAGAAAAAAATAAATAAATTGACTTTCAAATGCTACTGAGATTCAAGAAGAGCTGTGACTGTTTATAGACTTCGGCAATTCATCCGTTTGCTCAGTTGTCAAGTGTGCAATTCTGGCACCTAAATCTGGTTGTTAAGAACTGAAAATGCTCACAAACTAAGATAAAAGAAAGATAAAATTCCACAGAGGAAGGAATCTACCATTCTTGTTTAACAGTGCTATAAAAATGGTGGCTTAGGTGACTTGTAAGCTATGTACCACTACCATCAAATCCTGAGCACCTTGAATTGCAACCTCCTTTAAAAAGTGAGTGACATCATCAAAGGCATAACATGAAGTGGGAGTGCAGCAGGACTCAGTTGAAGCCATTAAGCCTTTTTAAAATATTCTGCTAATGGGCAAAAGCAAAACAGCAAAAGCAATTCAGAATCTGTACCAGCAGAAGAAATACTTATTAAAAATATGTCCTTTTGGCACAGTGTGAAATGTATAATCTGTTTTTTAAATGTTGAGCACAATATAAATGCAGATTGTGCAATGTTCTACCTAGTCACAGCGTTATGACAGCTTTATGACATCTAACCATCACAGCAGGTGAAAAGATGGAAGACATGGCAGGTAGGAAGAAGTACTTGATAGTCAAGGGAAAATATTACTGGATGTGTGTAAAATATAACTACGTTTTAACATATCATGTTTAAGAATATTTGCATAATGTTATCCTTTAAATTGCAGTGTGTACATATTAATTTTACAGTGTCACTCCAATAAATCTTGCATCTGTACATTCAGCAGGCCAAATCTAGCACACTTGCATCTCTCTATCACAGATATTTGGAGTCTTAGTTGAGGGAGTGGTTCAAAAGCAAGGCAACCCAGACACACATGAAGAAACATCAGTTTGTCAAGAAAAACTGAAAGCCCCCAAACAAACAGTGTCCTATGAAACAGCCCTGCAATGTGAAAGGATGCTCCAAGTCACCCTCCATTCTTTCCCCACATATGTTCTTTATTAAGTTATTCCTCTTCCTCTGGACAATGTCTGTTACATATGTACTAGAAGACTATATAAATATACACATACTAAGAGTCCATGAATCTGCAAAAGATCTGAGAAAGAAAGAACAATTTAGAAATAGGACTGAGGAGTTTAAAATCAAAAAGCGTCAGTGACAGAGAACTATGAAGCAAAGCATATGCTCTGTGTATCTCCTTAGTCCTTGGTGTTGCATACTTCCTAGCAGGTATTTTACCTAGAATCATAGAATCATAGAATGGTCTGAGTTGGAAGGGACCTCCAAAAGTCATCTAGTTTCAACCCACTCTGCAGTAGGCAGGGGCATCCTCAACTAGATCAGGCTGCCTAGAGATCAGGCTGCCTAGAGCCCTGTCAAGCCTCACTTTGAATATCTCAAGGGATGGGGCCCCAGCCACCTCCCAGGGCTACCTCTTCTAGCATTCCACCACCGTCATGATAAAGAACCTGTTCCTAATAGCCAATCTAAATCTCCTCTTCTCTAGTTTGAAACCATTGCTCCTCGTCCTATCACTACAGGCCTTTGTAAATTGTCTCTCTCCATCCCTCTTGTAGGCCTCCTTCAGGTACTGGAAGGCTGCTATTAGGTCTCCCCAGAGTTTCCTCTTCTCCATGCTGAACAACCCCAGCTTCCTCAGCCTGTCATTGTAGCAGAGATGCTCCAACCCCCTGATCATTTTCATGACCTCCTCTGGACCTGCTCCATCAGGTCCATGTCATTCCTATACTGAGGGCTCCATACCTGGAAGCAGTACACCAGGTGAGGTCTCACCAGAGCACAGTGGGAGAATCACCTCACTCGATCTGCTGGCCACACAACTTTTGATGCAGCCCAGGATGTGATTGGCCTTCTGGGCTGCAAGTGCACCCCAAAGTTCTTTTTCACAGGGCTGCTTTCTATCACCTCATCCCCTAGTCTGTACTGATAGCAAGGATTGTTCCAGCCCAGGTGCAAAACCCTAAACTTGCTCTTGTTGCACCTCATGAGGTTCACCTGGGCCCACCTCTCCAGCTTGTCCAGGTCCCTCTGGATGACATCCTGTCCTTCTGGCATATCAACAGCACCACACAGCTTGGTGTCATCTGCAGACTTGCTGATGGTGCACTCAATCCCACTGCCTATATAATTGATAAAAAAATTAAACAGCACAGGTCCCAGTACGGACCCCTGAGGGACACCACTTATCACTGCTCTCCATTTGGACTTTGAGCTATCGAGCACTACCCTCTGGATGCAACCATCCAGCCAATTCCTTATCCACTGAACAGTCCAACCATCAACTCTGTATCTCTCCAACTTGGCAAGTAGGACGTTGTGGGGGACCATGCCAAATGCCTTGAAAAAGTTCAGATAGATCACACCCACAGGTTGTCCCTTGTCCACTGATGCAGTCACTTTATCATAGAAAGCCACTAGGTGGTCAGGCAGGATTTGCCCCTAGTAAAGCCATGCTGGCTATCTTGAATCACCTCCCTGTTCTCCATGTGCCTTAACATGGCATCTAGGAGGATCTGCTCCATGATATTCTCAGGCATGGAGGTGAGGCTGACAGGTCAGTAGTTCCCAGGATCCTCCTTTCTACCCTTTTTAAAAATGGGTATAATGTTTTCTTTCTTCCAGTCATCAGGGACTTCACCTGACTATCACAAATTTTCAAATATCATGCAGAGTGGCTTGGCAGCAAATTCCCTCAGGACTCTGAGATGCATTTCATCAGGTCCCATGGACTTGTATATCTTCAGGTTCCTCAGATGATCACGCACCTTGTCTTTGCTTACAGTGGGAGGGACTTTGTTTCGCCGGTCTCAATCTTGTGGACCATCAACATGAGAGCCATGAGGAGAGGGTTTGCCAGTGAAGACTGAGGCAAAACAGCTGAGAATCTCAGCCTTCTTGTCTGTTGATACAAGCTCTCCACCGTTGCTCATCAGCAGGGGGGATGCTTTCTTTAACCTTCCTTTTTGGGTTTACGTACCTGAAGAAGCCTTTCTTGACTTTCTTTACATCCCTTGCCAAGTTCAGTTCCAGGTGCGCCTTGGCCTTCCTGACCTCATCTCTACACAACCAGGAAGTGTCCCTGTACTCTCCCCAGGATGCCTTTCCCTTCCTCCATTTCCTGTGTAGTCCCAGCTTGCCCTTTAGTTTGACCACCAGGTCTCAACTCAGCCATGGTGGTCTGCTGCCTTCCTTGCCCAATTTCTTACACGTAGGGTTTGAGATCACTTGTGCTCTATAGAAAGCATCCTTAAAGATCTGCCAGCTCTGTTCCACTCCCTTGTCCCTGAGGGCCATTTCCCATGGAGTCCTATTTACTAACTCCTTGAAGAGCTGGAATTTTGCTTTCCTAAAATTTAGGGTCCTAACTATGATTCTCATGGGCTTCATACCCCTTAGGAGAGTGAAGTGCACTAGTGCATGATTGCTGCAGCCCAGGCTGCCTTTGACTTTGACATCCCTGACAACTTCACTTGCATTTGTAACCAACAGGTCCAATAATGCATCTTTTCATGCAGGGCTGTTCATTTCTTGTCTTAAGAAGTTGTCATCTATGCACTCCAGGAGCCTCCTGGATTGCCTACAGCTAGCCATGCTACTTTTCCAACAGATGTTGGGGTGGTTAAAATCCCCTAGGAGGATGAAAGCTTGTGATCGTGATGTCTCCTCAAGCTGGAGTAAGAAGGCTTCATCAACAGGGTCTGCTTGATCAGGCGGCCTGTAGTAGACTCCTACCACACACCTTCCTTTGTTGTCCTGATCCTTAATACCTACCCATAAGCTTTCAACCTGCTTGTGGCTATTCTTTAGCAACAACTCTTTGCACTCCATCCGATTCTTTACATAGAGGATAACACCTCCACCCCTTCTTCCTCTCCTGCCCCTTCTGAACAGCTTGTAGCCATTGATAGCCACACTCCAGTCATAGGATTCACCCCACCACGTTTCCATAACTGCCACCTCTTCCATTCCACACTCCCCAGTTTTCACTAAGAAGTACAGTCATGTGAAATGTTGGCTGCAATTTTTTTTCTGGTTCTAAAAAGATTACACTTCATATTGAAAAGATGTAGACCAAAAGAACCACAAAGCTGTATCTCTGGCCTCATTATCAATGCCACCAATGTATTTTCTAATAGCTGGTGGCATTTTTGAGTTTAGTTTGATGCCCATCTGCAGTGGAAAGCAGGAATTGCACTACAGGTGCTGTGAGCCCAGTCTGACAAGTACAATACCTTCCATCAATTAAGGTTTTAATTCTGTTTACCCTTAAAAGAATGAAGAAAATGTTACAATCACTGAGTCTAAAGGAGACTGAGACATACCTACAAGTATGCATTCAAGCACTGTAATTTTCTAGCAGATCCCAGGTACATTCAGTCTGCAGACTGATATATGGGGAACAAATTTAGACCTGGAAATGCACCATTTCCTAGCTTTTCACATTTCACTTTGTAACATAAGTAACTTCCTTAAAACATATTTTCTTCACAGTGCAGTTACTATAAAAGAGGAATTATATGTGCTTGGGGAAAAAAAATTTGCTTTGTTTTATAACTATCAAAAGTTATTGGATAAAACAATCTAGAATACTTAGTGTACTTTTTAAAATCAGCACACAAAACTCTATGCTTTTAACATATTCTTTCAATTTATTATAGCTGCTGTTGTTTTCAGCAGGGCAGCTGTATAGAAAAAAAAAGTTGTAAAAGAAGTTATTTTTAGAAAAACATTCCTCCTTAGCCTTTCTACAACTGTCTTTCTGATTATTTGCTTAGTTGCAATAGAGTAGATTGGAAACATATTTATCAATAGGGTGCAAAAACTATCTCAGGCCATTAGAAAATTTGAACTGTTGAGAAATCACAAGAAAACTGGCAAACAGTTGCTCATTTTTTGCTATATGTTAGGAAAATTAAGCAAATAACTTCAGACATAAGAGCTGTGGTAATAGTGACTTCCTGAAGACATCAGTTCAAATGACAAAACAATACTGCTGGTATATTTAGATGAAATTTCCTTTAAATGTTTGTGGTGGGTTGAAATCACACCAAAATGGCCCAAAAAATTCAGACAGAAGAACCAAATCTTATGGGAGATATCTCTCTAATGGAATTGTTTAGAATAATAATTACTTTCCTTTTTACACCCAATAGTGATTTATTTACATTTTTACTACTTCCTGCTCAAGATCTGTGGAAAATTTTAAAGGAATAATCTAAAACTACCACAATGTCCCAGGAAAAACTAGTTAAAACTCAGTGTTTGGACATATGATAGTTTTTAAGATACTGTGAAACACAAAGTAAGTATCTCACCATTTACTCATCTTGAGAAAATGCCAAAGACACAACAGTTATAGCTCTACTGTCCCAAGATGAGACTGGTAGGTCACAGTTTCTGTAACTTCTGAAAAACTACTGTCTGGAGGCATTTGAGAAAAAAAATATTTTACATACACTATCCTATTTTTACATGTCTGATTAGTTTTTTAACAGTAAATTTGAGGCTCCACAGAATCAAATTGCTGAAATATTTCCTCTGAAATACTCACACAGTCTACTTCAGGTGACTGATAATTTGTGTTTCATTTGGCATTTCCTTATGAATTTAGAAGAACAAAGGCATAAAAGACAGCTCCCTTAAACACTTGCTTCAAAATTGTCCAAATTTAAAAAAAATAGATATGAAACTGTTTTCAGGCTTCCTTCTCCTTGTAGTAAAAATCACAGGAATACTGCAGAAATTATGAAATTTAAGGAAGACAAGATTTGGCAAGACTCTTACTTTTGAGTCTTGGCTATACTTGCTTTCATAAATACTGTTAGAAATATCCAAGAGTTTGAAGTTAGAATGAGTCTTTGAAAATGTCCTATGTAAATACTAAGGTTACAATGTTAAAGAGAATGTGGAAAGAGGAGTTCTTTCATACTCACATTCAGCAGCTGAAGCACCAATGCAACTTTAAACATTTGCAAGATGGAAGGCAGGGGGAAAATAAAAAAGTTGACAATTTTGATGAGGTCCTGACTCTGCAAGAGGCCTCCTGTACTTATATCAAGGTCTGTCAAAATCTGTTTTATCTGAAAGCAAGGGCTTTCTCTGTCTGGATGTAGCTCCAAGCCTGGAGCTAATGCTGTATAGGTACATGCTAACAGCTTAGTATATGAGCTTTGCAAAAAGATATTAAAAATATTTTAATTGGTCAGTTACCTTGAGGATCTGTGTGGTTATACTTTCCAAGGGCTCCAGATACAGCACAAAAAGAGATGCTGTGCACTCCAAATACATTAGAATCTACTGTTCCAAAGCTTGCATTTAATTTCAAAAGATCAGAAAAAAATATCTTATTGTCCCTTAAAAAAGACAAAGAGAATGCATAGTGGCAGAGTTACATGAGGGGAGATAGAGTTTCCAATTATGACCTCTCGAATACATGCAGTTGGTGTGGACTATAGTGCTGATCTGCTAATGAAGGCTACATTTCACTTCTCTAATCAGCTCTCTCAATAACTTATGCACATACTGCTTTTATTCTTCAGGGGCAGCTCTTCTCCCTACCAAGATAAGATCTGCATAGGAAGAGCTTGAGTGACTATTACTAAAGTTCTGTTTTAACTGTGTGGGCACAGCATCTGACTCAAGATGCATAAAATGTGTGATCAGAGTGAGGAAGCAATTCTCATGATAACCCCTTGCTGGGAAAAGGCAGGCATATGTCTTATCACCCTGAAGAATGTCAGTCCAGAGAAGAAAAGGTCTTGGAGAGATTTGCAATCCAAGTCACCCACAGGATTTAGTGAAAATGGGAGTGAATTTAGTACTATTTATATCAAAAAAACCCAAACAAACAAACCACCAAAAAGTCCACACACACCCAACTTTACGTTCATAGGAGTTCTGGTAGCCTCTTTATTGGCATAACCTGAAGATAAATACCCTTTTATCAAACTGACATGCCATGTTATTTACAGTGCACTAAACTCCTTCATATTCTTCCACAGCCACAATCTGTGTACTGCACAGAAATTTTACACTAACAATAAACCCATACTTTTATCAGGCTACTTCTGAGAATACCAGTAGGCTTGCAAACTTTGAAGTACAAACTTTGAAGAACTTTTTGCCAGAGAGATAACTATTTTAAGAATTGCTGTTGACCGTATCTACTGAAAATTTTTCTATTGCACAGTGCCTCGATCACTGAACAATCATTCAGGGTCACAGCATCTGTTCCCACAAATACCAACCAAATACGAGGGTCATCAAAAATACAAATAATCTTGAAAATACTTTGGTTCATGTTTTCAGTTGGTAAAGAGATGTGAAAGGTGCCAAATCAGCTCCCATTTCATTACTAGTATCATCACCTGTATTCAGCCAAACCCTTACCTCATATCTGTGTTTATAATTCATGGAAACATGCAGAATACATACAAAGGCATATTATCTCCATAGAGAGCTAAGTACCTACTGCAGATAATTTCCCCTATTTCATGAAGGCTACAATTGCCACCATTAAGGACAAAAACACCCATAAGTGAAGCCATTAAGGAAAGAAAACAGTTCATCACTACAAAACTTCATTTTGAGTTCTAATCTCTGCCTTTGGACCAGTTTTCATAAAAGATGTGATTGTCTGACAGTCATATTGTATCCAGAAACATAGACTAGGCATTCTTTGGGAGGAAGAGGCTGGAGGAAGAGGCTATGGACAGTACAGGGAAGAGGAAGGAGCAGAGTTAATTTAATAAAAATGCAGATGACTTTGACTTCATTCTTTTAATAAAAGAAAATTACTTGTTACTAGAGAGAGGTTTGGAGAAGTCTTACTGAATGATATTGATTTTTGTTTCAGAAAAATGATTGATGAGACATAAAGAAACAAAGACTTTTTTTTTAAAGTGAAATTAAATTTGTTACTTGAGCCACAATGAATTATTTTTTCAGATTTCTCATACTGAAGAATCAATCAATTATTATTTCAAATCAATCCAAGCATTACAATTTTACTACACTGTTTATCTGTAAGGCAAGTAACATAAAAAGCTCTTCAGAGGACATCTTGAAAGAAGAAGAAAGATTGTCAAAAGCCATCTTTTTGCTAGAGCAATTAAAATTATATTATTAAAATATTAATTCACATTTTTCTAATTATGTCTTGCAATGTTTTGAACAAAATGTTATTTACAAATCTCAAGCCTGATTAATGAACCTGGGATGAATGACTAATTTGGACATGTCAAAGAGCCAGAAAAAGAGGGCCCAGATTTAAAAAACAAAACAAAACAAAAACCCAACAAAAGAACAGAGAAGCAAATTTTGTTCCCTGATCTTTAGTCCCTTATAGCCAATCTTTTAATATGAAATGTCCCATTTGAAATCACTAGGTATTTTTTAATTCAAGATTTCCATCCTGCTTGCAGACTGACTGCAGACTGATTTTTAAACCAAATCTGAGAATATCAAACTAAGAGAACCCAAAGGACAGCACTAGCTGAAGCCTATTCTTTAAAGGGACTAAAGGTATTGGAAATAGTGGGTTTTTAAAAAACTCTCAAAAGAAGACTCAAAGGGAAGAAATTGCTCCTTGGTGAATTGCAACTGATAAGGCTTTTTAGCTGTCGGCAGGACCACAGGAAAATCCGATCATAAGAAGTTAGCATGATGAGAAGATTATAAGAGATCAGTTCATCTAAAATAAATATGAGGTTAACAGTATTTATGAAGTGTTAGTGGTATGGAACATTTCAATATAAAACAAGAGAAGGGCTTATATAGGAACATCATGATGTTATTTACTATATGGTCTGGATTTAGTTATTTTAACTAGGACTAAAATGAGTCTACTGAAAAGTACAAAAGATGAAGGTAATGCAATTAAAAAAAAAATAAAGAGAGGAATAAAGTCCACAGCTTGTTCAGCTTCTAGTGAACATTGAATTCAAGGTCCTTTCTATCTCCAAAGAAGACTGAATCAGGGCCCCCAACTTATAAAAAAAAAAAAAGTCAATCTAAGGCAAACTATATTTGTACACTGTGACCAAAATATTCCATACAAAACAGTATCTTTAATTCATTTTGTTCACCCGTTGCTCATCCAGGAATGTATCACAACACTCTAGAAGAAGCAACAAAAAAATGAACAAATTTGGTGTGGGCAAAGTCAGAAGTTCTACTACATGCAAATTAGATTGCTTCTACTACATGCAAACTGTATTTCTCAACTCTCTCATTGAAACATATAACAATAAAAGAAATGGCCAAAGAAGTGTCACATAGATGGGTCAAAAGAGTGTTTTCTCCAAACTGTACCTGCAGCATGCAACAGCCAATCAAACTGGAATTACAAAGGTAAAGCACACTAGCCAGCCTACCATCCCATGCATGGTAAGATTTTAAACTGGTGCTTGATTGCCTTGACTTTTTGGTACCCAGTAAAGCAGATCATTAACTGCAATTTCATTCTTTCATAAATTTCATGGGTTTCATAAATTTCTGATCTATAGAAACAGTGCTTGTGAATTTCAAAAGTCATCTCAACTCCCCAGCAGCCACTCTAGTGTTGCTGTACCATTCTTGTGGTGTTGAAATATCATCTCTGGAGTTCTAAGTCAGGCAATCCTGTTTGCAGTGGTGATATCCTGGTATGCAGAGTGAGACTGATAGCACCCTGTTAAAAAAAGCTCAGCTTCTAAGGCTTTGAAATAACACTTTGAAATCAATGCAAAGTGTGAAGAAACTTGGACAAAAAGAGAAAAGAAGGGAGGGAGCAAAATAATAGGAAAAAAAAAGCATATCAGCAAAACAAGTTATTTTTCTAATTGAAAATTGCAGAACTCTGGAAATTTCAACAGATTTTTGAAACTAGAAACTGACAATGGCATTTTGAACGTATTTATAATAGATTTTGAAAATAATTTTTTCCCAACAATGTAGAACACCAATCTCTTCGAATTAGTTTTCTAATGTCTGGAAAACACTTTTATGATAAAACTCTGACTGCATATTTGCTTACCTGGTCAGTTAAACCAAAGTCACTGGCCTGAGCAGAATGCATTGCAAAAGAAATCTGTAAAAGAAAAGTTAACAGATGTTTAATTATAGTTTATTTCTCTCTCTCATAGTTTCTATGAGCTTTTAGTAACAAATGGTTACTATTATATAGAAATTGAAAGCAGCATGATCATACTAAGAAAAAAAAAATAAGAAAATCTTCTTTAAATCTATTACATTGCTTTTTTTCCCAAGAGTCCTGACTGTGTGGCTGGATTACATTTATAAACAATCTAAAACCAACAGACATATTGTATCATGCTATTTAAAAAGGATTACA
This sequence comes from Indicator indicator, assembly GCF_027791375.1. NCBI lineage: Eukaryota > Metazoa > Chordata > Aves > Piciformes > Indicatoridae > Indicator > Indicator indicator. Next base: position 106,078,658 of record NC_072010.1, on the reverse strand, counting down.
GGTATTTGTTATGCAGTTGGTATCAACTTCTGTGTCTTTTTGTTCAAACACAAATAAGAATGTTCACCAGATAAAAAAATTCATGCATTTCTCATTGAATGTTCTTCAGGGCAGTTGAATACATAGAGTTCATTTACTTTCTATAGCATTTTACATAAAAATAGTATGAAAAGAACATTATTAAGACTGTAATACGATTAATATAAATATCAGAAAATGGCAAATGTTAGCCCACCTGTGCAACTTTTCTTTCTTCAACAAGTATGGAATATTCTACAGTTGCTAATTTCTTAGCAACTAGCTACATTCTGTCATTTCATGGGAACTCCATTCCTTCTACAAACAGCCATTCAATAAGTTCCAGCACTGATATGTTGTGTTAATTTAATTCCTTAACATGTGGACTGGGGAGACATTCATGGAGAAGTATTGAAATTTGGATGGAAAAACTGCAGTATTTTGCTATAGTCCATACACTCTAATTATGATTGCTTTGACTGTGTTGCAAACACTGTGTAACTCAAATTTAATAAATTCTCTTGGCAGAATAACACTGTCCCAGATGAATTTCTTGGTGCTAAGAGATCAAGCTAAAAAGTGAATCCTTAATTTGGGTCACAGGGGCTCATTTTTTTTCAGAGTACTCAGCACTTTATACATTCAAGGTACTGCAAAGAAGGATTTCAGTGAGAAAAAATCCAAGCACATTGCAGATTAGGTGACAAACAGGTTAAAAATTTGGGGAACATGCAATTGCTGACCACCTCTAAAAGTACACTTCATACCTTGATGTATGAACTCTGCAAGTTAATCACAGGACTGATTTTTATTCTCCAAGGCTTTAATCAACTTTGTCCTGAGACTCCTGTTTCTTGTCCTGTGATGGTCTCACTCACTAGATACTTTCTGTTTCTGAACAAGACTCTCCCTTACTACAGACCAAATTCACCCTCAGAGATGGCACATTGGCTCACTGTCTGATGACAAAGTGTGTTACCCAGTAAGGAAAGATTCCCACAGCGTATTCACAGAGGATGATTACATCAAGCTGCATAAGCCATGCTAGTACAGTTTAACTTCACCAATTTAGCACTTTGCCACTTCAGTAATCTTACAAAACAATTCTCTTGATAAGCAAAATGTCTATTCAGGGTGTTGGGAATGCATAAAATCTTCAGAAATTCTGTTTGAAAGTATGATAGCTGCCAACCACAACCACCAACTCCAGTGCTGAAATGTGCCAGGAAGTCTTCCTTGAGGTCAGGGAGTAAGTGACAGCATACCATCCTTTCAGCAAACTGGTATGACAGAAGGCTCATTTGGTAGTGCTTCACTGGATAGTTGTTGACCACAAGGAAACTGACTAAAGAAACATGGTTTCAATCCAGGACTCTGGAAATGAATTTTTGTCATGGGAAGTGTCGTACAACATCAATGAAAAATATTATGATAACACATAAAGACAGCTCTATCACCTCACTTTCATTCTCCTGAGACAGCAGTTTTTGGCATATGGACTGTCATTCCATATATGAGTATTGGTCAATGAGCCTTGCACTTTTTCACTGAAATGACTGTGACAATGAGAGTTTTGGAATGGACCAATAAACAGCAATGAGGAAGGGTACAGACAAACTGCAAACCCTGTCAGATCAGCCCAGTTACCAGTAAACCCTAGAGTGCATGTTGCTATTATAATACAGTTTCTTACTGGTTACTTTAGCATTCTTCTGATATAGCCACACTAGGTTACTTGAATTTAAAAACGGATTTGTGTCAGGCATCTTTGAGCAGAAAGGGTCATATCCTCACCATTTCCTTAGCCATCTGCCTGTTGTGACTTTTGAGAACTGCCATCTCATTTCAGAAAAAAAAAAATGTCATGGGACTTTTCTTTCTAGTCCAAATTATCATCCTGTTACTGGTTTTGTATCTGTGAACTGATGTAATTGTGCAGGTCATTGTAGATGACAGAATCATGGAATCATAGAATCACTTCAGATGGAAAAGACCTTTAAAATCATGGAGTCAAATTATTACCAAACTCTGCCAAGTCTCGTGCTAAACCATGTCCCTTAGCACCACACCTATGCATCTTCTAAACACCTCCAGGGATGGGCATTCAACCACTTACCTGGGGAGCCTATTCCAGTGTTTGAGAGCCCTTTCAATGAAGAAGTTTGTTCCAATATCCAGTCTAAAATCCCCTAGTGCAACTTAAGGCACCATGTTCTATCACTTGTTCCTCTGGTTATATCACTTGTTACTAGGGAGGAGAAACTGACACCGGATCTTGCTACAACCTCCTTTCAGGTAGTTGTAGAGAGCAAAAAGGTCTCCTCTCAGCTCCCTTTCTCCAGACTAAACAATCCCAGTTCCCTCAGTTGTACCTCATGAGACCTGTTCTCCAGACCCTTTACCAGTTTCATTGCCTTTATCTGGACCTGCTCCAGGACCTCAGTACTCAAGGTGTGGCCTCATCAGTGCTGAGTACAGAGGTCCCTACTCCTGCTGGCCACACTATTTCTGTTACAGACCAGGATATTGTTGGCCATGCTGGCAACCTGGGCACACTGCTGACTCATGTTCAGCTGGCTGTTGATCAACACCTTCAGGTCCTTCTCTTCTCAGCCACTTTCCATCCACTCTGCCCCAAGCCTGTAGCAGTGCATGGGGTTGTTGTGACCCAAGGGCAGGACCCGACACAGCTTTGTTAAACCTCATGCAACTGATCTTGGCCCACGAATCCAGCCCATCCAAGTCCCTCTGCAGAACCCTCCTACCCTCTAGTAGATCAACACTTCCTCCCAACTTGATGTCATCCACAAAACTTTTTATCATTGATAAAACCATTAAAGAGGACTGATCCCAGTACTGTGCCCTGGGGCTCACCACTTCTGACTGCCTCTCAACTGGATCTAATTCGATTCACCACCACTCTTTGGGCCTAGCCATCCAGGGAGTTTTTTAGCCAGCAAAGTGTCCACACATTCAAGCCATGAGGAGACAGTTTCTCCAGGAGGATGGTGTGGGAGACAGTGTCAAATGCTAAACAGGTCACCGTATCATAGAAGAAGATCAAGCTCCTCAAGCACAATATGCCCTTCAGCTGGGACTGATCACCTGGTTGCCCTACACGTGCTGCATAATGGTACTCCAAATTATCTGCTCCATGACCTTCACTGACACTGAGGTCATGTTGACAGGCCTGTAGTTCTCTGGATCTTCCTTTCCAGCCCTTCTTGTAGATAGGCATCACATTTGCCAACCTAGAGTCAACAGAGACCTTCCTGATTATCCAAGACTGCTGATAAATGATGGAAAGTGGCTTGGCAAGCCCTTCTACCAGTTCCCTCAGTATCCTCAGGTGTACTCCAGGGATCCCCGCAAACTTGTGTACATCTAAGTGGAGTAGCAGGTCACTAACCATCTTCTCTTGGATTCTGGGGCTTCATTCTGCTCCCCATCCCTATCTTCCAGCTCAGGAGGCTGAGTATTCTGCAAACAACTTGTCTTACTGCTAAAAACTGAAGCAAAGAAGGTATTGAGTATCTCAGTTGTTGGCCAGTGTGTTTTGCCCTTCATCCAATAGAAATTTTCCTTAAATGTAGAAGTATTTCTTGTATTTTACACTGGAAGCCAGATTAATTTCTGGTTGGGTTTTGGCCCAATAGTTTCCCTGCTCTGACTTAACAGCAGGGAAATTTTGTATGGTTTTAACAGCAACAGAGTTTGAGTAAGTGCAAAAAGAGTGAAAAGATGACTGATGACAGGATAAAGGAGAAACTGAACAGTGGTCACTGTGCTTTTGTAAGATTTACTGTATCTAATCCTTTATTCTGAGGTTCTACATAGAACAGAAATGGAATGAATTTTGCTAGGAAAAAAGCCCTAAACCAAAACGAACAGAAAACATAACCGGAATCCATACTGCTATGCAATCAATTGGACAGTCAAAATGTGTTCAGAACAGCAAGAAACTCAGGAGAATACCTGTCTCCTCATGTTTAACTAAAGTCCTGTTTGACAGAGAACAACTACTATTTTCTATACTTAAGTCAACAGTCTCCTGAATGACTGTTGATCTGCCTTTTCCTGAGAGTATTGTAAGGGAAGCTTTGGATACAAGCTCCAGGCAGACCAGTTATATCCCACCATCCTCAGTCACTCACAGTTAGACTCTAGAACCAAGCACATCAGAGACAGTTCTGATGAATGCATGTATTTAGTGTTGGAGAGTAAACTGCTTTTCCCTGACCAACTTTTGCATAGCCTTTCAAGTAACACTGTGATATGCATGAAAACTAACAAAAGTAAGTGGGTTAATGACAGACTGAATGCAATTTGCTTATCTTGGCCACATCTCAAAGCTGTGATGGATGCCTGTGCCTGCTGATGTAGTCGTTGCTGCCAACACTTTTATACCAGCCAAAAGCTCTAAACATATGACTCTGCTCTGGGAAAAAAAAGGCACATTTTGCATAAGCAACTCCACTTCTTTCATTAATTATGTCACAGCCTTTTTAAGGAGAAGAAATATTGCCCAACCCTCCTTAGTGCACTTACATGCGCATTGCTAAGAGAAAATAACTTGGATTCTTTTCCTTCTAGTGAATTGCAAACTGTTACCTCCAGTCTCACTGGAGGAACAGGCATCACAAAGAGTGTTGGGGGAAGACTCTTTTACCTGTTACAAAGTTCAAGCAGGAAATGAAGCAAGTTTCCCTTTTACTTTGCAGTCTCCAAAAAATCACCAACTTTCAAACCAAGCACATATGATATGATATGATATGATATATGATATGAAAAGCAGAAATTACAGTCACTTTTCACAGAAGAATAGTGTTGTTATTCACTTTTTATCCTTCAAACATTTAAATAGTAAACCTATTTTATGCATATTAATTTTAGGTCTCATTAATGAGATTTGCAAAGGTATTGATTTCAATGGCAGTTAAGGGCTAAATATCTTTCTATGGAGCCACAGCCTTCATCCTATTAAAACTCTACATTTATTGTCTGCACACAAATCATTATTAAGCAGGCATTATTCAAGAGAGAACTCAATAGCAAGAGAAAAGCCCAATTAACAAAGAATTCAATGCAATTATGGAAGTTAAGAAGTTGCCTGGGGTTGTGTTTGCCTGCAAATCATTGGGAAAAGATGAAAAGGGAAGAGTTTGTTTCATCCTTACTTCCAAAGTATTATTTTCACTTCAGCTCTACATTATAGATTTTTAAAATCTCAAGTATTAGGACTTCTACAAAGTCACAAGTTAGGAACAAAGATGCCATTGAGTTTCCAGGGGATCTTTATTTTGCAACACTATCATCAGTGGTAGGGTTAGCCCTATTAATAGCTAAAAGCAATGCACTGGGTTTTTTTCTATAGCTCTTGGAGGTTCTTCTATTCCACATCCATTCATGTGAAAAAGAAAAGAACTGAGGGCCAGCAGAAATGGATGAGGGCCTATTAAAGTAAGGATTTTTTTAAGTGCTAAAAACTGTTTTATTATCATTATAGACTCAAGTCTTGCATAAAAAATGGCACTGTAAATCCTCCAGCTAACAACATAAAGTCAACAGATAAATCTATGAGTCTATATGCCTAAGGGGTGCTGAGAAAGCTGGGGAGACAGGGAGAATCACAGTTGAATAGCTTTGTGGTAGCATCAAGGCATTTCAGGACAGCCTATTCTTCATTGTACAACAGTTTTATGGCATTTCAAAGTATAATGCTTCAATGAGCTTCATGCACCTTCCCCACACCAGCAAAATGCTTATCTGGTTGCAAACACAATGATGTATGACTTCAGTGAAGTTCAAGAGCTGCCATTTCCTTCCATCTACCATGCAACTGTTTTTACCTCTATGTCAACCACCCACATCTCTCCAGCTTGGAACTAGGCTTCTGTTCTCGAGGTGGATTCAAATATGTCGTGTTACATCATTCTTAGGAGGTGGAGATATATATTTTCTCATTTTTTATCCCAAACACTTTCCTAGAAAGCAAACAGTTCAGCCAAACAATGGTTCCCAGATTGACCCAAATTCTCCTATGACACTGATGGCTTACTTTATGGCATGGACTGACATAAGGCAGAGATACTAGTCTCTCCAACTCAGACTTTCTGGGAGGATTAGCTGCCCATATAGACACTGCCAAGACCAAAGGAAGGACCCACAGTTTGAGACAGACTTTAGACTGGCTGTCCTAATTAATACTCCTAAGAAACAGAAGCATGTAGATGCTTAGTCCTTGCAATGACTAGAGTAGGGCTGGGAGCTGAACACTAGCAACAGTGAGAAGTGACTCTGGCTAGGCTGATGTGGAGATAGCTCTCACTCTGGAGCACTTGGGTGCCTAGGGGAGACCATCACCACCCCAACAGTCCTAAAAAGCCCTATGAAAAAGGGATTCATTTGGCTCAGTGGGCAGAGCTCTGGTAGGCTTTTTTACACTGTTGACAACAGAAGTAATGCAAGGAACACACTCCTACCCTCACAACTGAGTGACATTTAAAAACAACTGGTTCTGACCCCGTTATGCAGCTAAAACACAATGGAAGTTATATTACATGGCACAGAACTTGACAGTATAAAACAAACCAAAATGGTGTAAACTCAAAATTGTTTGCATTTTTACAAAACCACAGGAGGAAAAGACAAAAATGTTTGAGATGGTGAGTGATAAATGCATACATAAATAGCCAACAGAATCCTCTAAATTTTATTGAAAAAGTTGGAGTTTTTTAACTCTAATGTTAAAAAAATTCCACTTTCTGTAATGCATATTTCCAGCTGTAATCTGAAAAGACTGAGAAGTCATACTTAACTGTAAAAGAAAACTGAAAAAGTTGTCTACCAGTACCTCAGATATCACTAAAACTCAAGTGGAGATTTTTGTGGAGAAAAGAGGTATTCATGGTATTTTCTGCAGTTAAAGTAAGTACAACTAGAACAAAACTCTTTCTTTCTCATGTGTTTCTGTGAAAAAAAAAAAAAACAAACAACAAACCAACCAACCAACCGAAACAACAACAAAAAATAACCAGAAACTATTTAGAGGAATTTTCTCAATATGGATTTTAATTTTTTTAAAATAATTTTTATTCTGCAGATAGTTCTCAGAAACATAATACAGAAAATGAAACAAACACTGTACTAAATGAAATGAACTTCAAGCTTCTTGCAAGTGTTGCCTGATTCAAGAGCAAGAACTTAATATTTCTTTCCCTAGCAAAATCTAGTTTAATTTTTAAGGTTTCAAGTTCACTACAGTTCTCAAACTAAGGGTGAAATTAGACTGAGATATTGGTTCTGCTAATTACAGTCAGATTCCTATAAAAGTACAAGCAAAGACCAGTTTATCAAAACAAAGTTTATCAAAACAAAGCTTACATAACTATTTTCATTTTGTTAGTAGCAGTTTCACTCACTGCTAAAAAGAAAGGAAAAAGAAAGAAAAAAGGAAGAAAAAAAAAAAGACAGTCTTTTAAGTAAGTCTCTCTTGAAGTACTTAAAGCAGGATTAATTTTTATATACTTACTGTGGGTTGGATTGGATTGTAAGACCCTTATAGCAGAAAAAGAAAGAAGTAAAATCTCCACTGCATCTGGAGAAGAAGGTGGCACATCCACAACTCCCATACAGCCACCATCACCTGCAGCTCACTCCCTATGATGGCTGTTTTGTGGGGCAGTTCTGCAGCTAGATGACCATCCTGGAAGTCAGACATCTCTTTATTCCCTTTCCATAAGTAAGCAGTAGATTTCTTCTTTCCTATTGGTCCATGCAGCTTCACTGCAAGGGTTCAAAATGTCTCCCTGTGGAGATGAAACCAAATACCCACATCCAAAGACTCACAATAGGCAAAGACATCCTATGTATCTCTTCAAACCGAAGGTTAAGGACAAGTATAACATAGTGCTGCTCCTCCTGTTTTGCTGAATGACCGTGAATGCTGTTTGTAAAAAACTTGCCACAACACTTTCCTCTGTTATATGTATTATATGCCAGAGCTTTCAAACTCAAGAGATATGCCACACTTACAATCCATGCAGCCTAAAGCTGAATGCACTGTTAAATATAAAATACTACACAGGAGTAATAGGTCACACACATCTCAACTACCTCACTACAGAATCATAGAATCATTCTTGTTGGAAAAGACAATTGAGATCATCAGGTCCAACCATTAACCTTGCTTTACCAAATTCACCAACTAAACCATACCACTAAGCACCACATCTAAATGACCTTTAAACATATCTAGGGATGGTGACTCAAACACCTCCCTGGGCATCCTGTTCCAATGCTTGACTACTCTTTAAGTGAATTTTTTTTCCTAGTGTCTAGCCTAAACCTACCCTGGTGCAATTTGAGGCTGTTCCCTCTTGTTCTACCTGTAAGAATGGACCAGCACCTACCTCTCTATATAATTCTTTCAGTTAGTTAGTTGTAGATGGTGGTAAGGTCTCCCCTCAGCCTCTTCCTCAAACTAAACCATCCCAGTTCCCCCAACTGCTCTTCATAAGACTTATTCTTTAGACCTTTCACCAGCTTTGTTGCTGCAGAGCAACCCCATAAAACAGAAAAAAACCCACATCCTGCTCAGTCCTGGCTCATTACATTAGTATTTTCTTTTTGATTAAAAAAAATCCAACTTAATAGTAAGCATTACACTACTTCTACATCTAGTAAAATAACTTGCTTAAGATTTTTGGCTTTATTTCACCTAAGCTTTGTAATTTGTCTCGCAACATTTTTTAACATACCACATGAATAGAAAATTGCATTTCTAAGAACTGCAAAGCCACAAGTTACATAAGAATGGTTGAAAAGTAGAATTACTTTTAACTCATAATAGGTATAATTAGCACAATAGAAATTAACCTCATTACATTTCAGTTCATCTTTAAAACATTCCAGATGCTTTATGTTCTCAACACTTCATTTGTATTTACAGTACAGGAACACTACATAGACGTGACAGCTAAACACCAGATTGCTTTTTTTTTTTCACTAGTGTGAATAAACAGGAGAAAATTATATATATTCTGTTTCCTGCTCACTCCCCCAAAGGAACCAAAGAAAAACCGCAGCTAACCAGCCTATACAAGTATAGTTCCATACAGGAGGTGAGATGGGATGACAGGTCACTCTTGTTTTCCCATAAAACTACATGGTCTTAACAAAGTAAAGAAAATAAAAGCACAAAACAAAGTAAAAACTCTAATCCCTGAGATCCTCAAAGGTAGTCTTCTATGAATATTTCATCTTCTGAATCCAGTTTGAAACTCTCTGTGCTTACAATTCATCCTAAAGATTATTCTCTACATTAAAATTTTGGAATTTGTTCCTAGATAAATCCTGGTTCATCCTTTCTGTTACAGTTTCAGCATTCCCGATGCTTTTCCTTTTGTTGAATATCTCATCCCTAAGTATTGTTCCACATAAGTCACATCTCACACCCATAACTATTTTTACATCAGGAATCTGTTGCCTACATGGCAAACATGTACCTACAATGCACTTTCCACTATCAGAACTAAGAAAATGCCATGGTTTCCTTGCCCATGTGAAAGTCTGGCTCACTGCAGGCAGCCAGCCTCAGGTCTTCTCTTGGAGCCTGACACAGACAAGCAAAGCTGGTGGAATTTACAGCACCTCTGTAACCTCTGCCTTTAACCTTGAAAAGCTGTTACCTCCAAAGCACCCTTCTTTTCTTTGCTAACACAGATTCCTTTCAGAGGTTTTGCAGCTGGAGAGGGGTATTTTAATAATTATCATTCCTCGACTGTTGTAATACAGACATCTTCCCAAACAAAATGTTTTACTTAACTGCAAAGTCTTCTGATTTTTGATCCTTCTGTAGTCTTCCATCTGCACAACTTCATCCACAACACTAGTCACTAGTCTGTCACTAGTCAAATACAATATATCAACATCTCTATTCCAGTAGCCGCTACTGTCACTCTCTCACACTTCTCCAACATATTCTCTCTTTCTTCTTGCAACTCCCTAGTTATGTCTGGAGATAAGTAATTTACCAAATGGAAAATCCTTTTGTTACTATTTCCTATTGCTTTGTTTTTCTTCAGTTTTTTATCCCTGTTCCTGTATATCTTGCCTTCTTGAAGACATCTCAGTTCTAGAAATATCCCCCTGTGGAAAGTATTTGCCTGTGTTGCTTCTCTGTTGCCTCTTGTCCCCAAAAGAATTTGATAACCCAGCTTTCTCTCATTCCCTAGCATGTCCTTGGACCAAGCATTTTGATTGTTTTCTGCTTAGGTCATATCCAGCCACATTAAAAAGAACTGTCTTCTGACATGTATTTCTGACACAAGTGCAATTCAGTACACCACTGATCTTTCCATCCTCTTAAGTGCACTGGTTCCACTGTCTTCCATGATAAGTTGACTAAGTTATTAAGAAAGTCCTTGGTGCATGGAGAGAGCACATACACATTCCAACCTAACCAGTGTTTCGAGGTATTTAGACAAGCTTCATTACTGAATAATCCATCCACTTAACAAGCTTTAGGTATTTATCCCTACAACAGCCCTTTAAGAGATCCCTATTTTTACTCGATGGGGAACTGAGGCATAGGAAAACTACTTATGCTACTTAACCACAGGATATCTGTGATAACTCAGGAACCAAAGTAAAGCCTCTGATAACTCAGACTAGAATGTTAATCTACAGACTATTCCTCCCACTTCTTTAATGATAAGGTTTCAGCAAATCTTGTGCCTGTAGGTTTTGTTTTTTTTTTTTTCCTGCTGCCCCTTGAGTGATCTGTGCATAGATGAGCTATTTGGCTAGCTTTAAGGCAAAGAAATGGGGTGTTTTTTCCTTCACCTATGCACTTTTTAAAAGAAACTGTTTAGCACTTTGTACTTTGCTGTCTGCAGCACTTCTAATTTTAGTCTTTGATGCAATAATAATTGATGTCCCAATAGCTATTACCAGATGCAGTTAAAGAAGAAACAACAGATGAAGGGGGAGAAGAAAAGAATGTGTTATGTGTGGTTTCTGCATGGAATTCCAAAGCAACTGCGAAATCTATGCTATTTCCTGTACCATCTTGTTTTCTCTAATACTGAATGTTTTTTGTTCTGGTTATAGCTGTGTGGCTTGTTTTGATACAAAAAAAAATATATTATTAATTTTCTATTATCTATTTTTCCATTTACATTTTACTTACTGAAATATTTGCATTCTACTCATCTGTATTAACTCAGACTTTTATGTGGAAATGTGGAAGATGTTGTCCTGTCTACTGTGGATCTCTAAAGAATATCTCAAACAGCACTTATAAAAACCCAGCATACATTTGGATTATGCTAGCAGAGTTATATTAAATGAACTACAGATCCTGCAGTAGATTTAGGCCAAAATAAACCCACAGTATACCAACACTTTAGAGTATCTAGAAATGTTATTTCCTTTCAGAAGCATTCCTCAAGCATGTTCCCTCAGAGCTTCCCATTGTGCATTGTGTCTTCAGTGTTCCTCCTGGTAGCTAATGTAATCATTCAACACCTCTGCAGCAGCCAGTGTGCACAACAGCACAAGCTATACCAATGTGTCTTTCTTGTAACCTGGCACAATCAATTAAGGAGGTTACAAGCCAGCTGTGGGGTTTGGTCTCAAGAATCTAACTTTCTCTACCACTGAAATATCCAACATGTAAAGCTAAACTAAAATCAAGTTCAAAATTCCAGATAAACTACAGATTGTTAAAAGTTCCCTTCTGGGATTAAAAAAAAAAAAAATGGAAGAAGAAAAGTGGAACATTTTCCTGTGCTATAAAAGCATCTGCTTCAGGAAAGTATGGTCCATCACATCATACTGCTCAACACCCTTTGCTAAATTTTTCATCAAATATGAAGAAAAAGAAAACAAAAGTTGAAATTCTAAGCATTGTTCAGGACAATGGTATCTACTTATTCCACCTTAAAGCTTTACTGAAGACTGGGATTTTGTCTGAGCACCAAACAGCTCTAGAGTCTGTTACCCATTTTGAAAAGACAGCTCCACCATGTTATGGAGGAGCTGCCTACATGGAGACAGTGGCCAGAAGTAACCACGATAACTCTGCCAATACAGCTCCTCAGAGACAAAATTACTGCAAGTTATTATTATTTGCATCAGGCAGGTAAGTCTACTGAAATGGGGGGCAGAGACAGGAAAAAAGGAAGAAAAGGTGATGATGATTTGCTATTGTAAATCATGTGCCTAATGTAGAAGAAAAGCATAAATAAAAATTATTTCCAGTGGACAGGAAGAACTTTGGGAAGTAAATACTTTTGCTCCTCATTAAACAAAATTACTGTTCCCTAGGACTAAAATTCTACATTCTCTAGATCCACATATCTGTGAATTTCAAAACAAACCAAATATTATTTCTAAATACCGGCAAATTTATTAAACAAGCTTACCATGCTTGTCTCTGTTCACTGCAGGGGGGTTGGACAAGATGACCTATGAGAGTCCCTTCCAACCTCTGTAAATCTGCTTGTTTGGTCCTGTCTCTGTGACAAAATATAGTTTTTGTACAGGTGGAAATCTAAACATCTGTTGTCTAGTTAACTTTATAAGTTATAAACTACTAAATAATGTCAAGAATGTGAAGAACAGCAGCTTAAAATTAAGTCACAGCAATAAGAGAAGAAATGGCAAGTTGTGCTGCTGGGAAGAAACAGGCAGTTGTGTTCCTAACTCACAGAATCACAGAATTGTTGATGTTGAAAGGGACCTCTGAAGACTGCCTAATACAACAACCTCTAGGTACACCCTAAAGGTTGCACAGAAATGCATCCAGGTGGGTTTTGAAAGTCTCCAGAGAAGGAAAATCTACCACCTCTCTCAGCAGCCTGGTCTAGTGGTCTATCAGCCTCAAAGTTCAGAAGTTTTTCCTTCAGTTCAAGTCAAACCTCCTGTGATCCAGCTTGTACCCCTTGTTCCTTGTCCTATCACTGGCCAAAACTGAAAAGAGTCTAGCCCCATCCTCATGACCTCCACCCTTTAGATATGTATATGCTTTGATAAGATCCCCTCTCAGTCTTCTCTTTTCCAGGCTGAGGAGCCCCAGGCCTTTCAGCCTCTCCTTTTAACAGAGATGCTCCTGTCCCCTAATCATCTTTGTGGCCATGGATTGGACTCTTTCCTTTAGTCCTTCTTGAACTGGGGAACCCAGAACTGGACACAATGCTCCAGGTGTGGCATCACCAGGGCACAGCAGAGGGGAGGCAAGAACCTCCTTCAACCTTCTGTCCACACTCTTCTTAATACACCACAGAATACTGGTGGCCTTCTTGCCATGAGAACACATTGCCAGATGATGGTGAATTTGTCCACCAGCACTCTCATGTCCTTCTCCGTTGAGTGTTGATGGACAAAATCACATTGAATATAATCATGAAACTATGGTTGTACAAATGTATAAATATAACTGTAACCACCAAGTAAAAAGCAAGCTTTTAGCTTGCAGCAGGTATTCTACATGAGAAGTTATAGAAGCACTACAACACTGCTTGGGACATGCTGCAATGTTAAAATATACAGTCAAGTCAACTCTAATAATATATATTATCCCTTGTTTCCATGCTGTGGTAGATTGAAATTTCCACCCCACCCCCCAACATTAACTTTACCAGACTAGCTCAGTTTGGAAGCAAATGGAGCTGTATTTACAAGCAAAACTACAACTACTACTGACTACAATGGAATGCAATTAATATGTACAAATATACAGTATTTACAATATTTACATGTATTTGTGATTAACAAAACAGCACAGGCACCCCCCTGGCCAAAAGACCAGGGAAAGCTGCCTCCCTGCCTCTCCCTGACCTTCCTGTACAAAGGGAAGAAAGCAAGCAGGATAGGTTAATACCACTCAAAACAATGCAGTCAAGGTCAGTAGAAACCTGCTAGTATCTTCCCAATGAAGAAGCAAGAAAAGAAGAACAGAACAGAACAGAACTGAACTGAACTGAACTAAAAATTGTTTTGGAACCAAATCTTATGGGAGAGATGCCTCCAATTGTTTAGAATTATTTTCTTTTTTACACCCAATAGTGATTTATTTACATATTTACTACTTTCTGCTCAAAATCTGTGAAAAATTTTAAAGGCATAGCCCTAAACTACCACACATGCACAGAGTCACAAAACGTCCATTTATGTATAAGAGGACATCTAGAAACAATAATCCTGATTTATGAATGTGTCCCAAGCTGGAAATTTTTAAATGGGCCAAGATGACTTAAAAGGGTGAAAAAAGACAATCAAAACAAGGTCATCCATGCAACAAAGTCTGGTATGATCTTAAACCATAATAAGGCCATGAATGAGTGCATGACGTTCACAAATTAGCAACATGCTAACATTTAGCTTGACGCATCTTAAAGATGGTAGTATTTTGACACAGCAGGGAGAAGATCTTGGCAGGGAAGCACAGAAAACAGTAAACACTGAAGTTTTTAGAAATGGATTTTCAGGAACTAGCCTCCATATTTGTGACATCTGAAGCTAGTCTGGAAGTAAAGCCTTTAACTTCCTCTGTAGCTGTGGCCAAGAACACAAGGAAGCCCTGAAAAGAGGAGATGAACGAAGCGGGTTGTGGAAGGTAAGGATTCACAGCAGCGGCAGCAGGATGCTGAAAGTGTCCTTCCACAGCAGCAGAGAAATCACTGAAGATGGATTTTCTTCTGCAAGGTCAAAAATTCAGACTACCAAAAGGAATGCTTGACTACCAAAAAATCCCATTATCCAACATAGTTGTGGAAGGTAACACTCTAATGTGTTCAGTCTTGCAACCTCACAAAGGCTTTCTAACAGTAATGGTTTCTTCTTTGTAAGTTAGCATTATCTTTCCCGGATTCCATCTACCTGCAAAACCATCTTCACACAGTCAAAGAAAATAAAAGATCAGCTGATTCAAAACTAGCACCAATAAAAGGCTGGATGAAGAAAACTTCCTTGCTTCCACTACGGCCCAGATGTTGCTCAAGGCTGCTATAAAAAATTGTCTTCACAATCTCCATCCCTGATCCACCAGTGATGTGGACTGCAGGAGTGAGGACAAGCCCATGGGTCAACCAGGGATGAGTGGTGTCCTCTTTCTTGTACCCCTTCCTGCTGCCCCCAGTGAAGTGAACTGGGTGAATTTGACAACAGTGAACAGGGACATGCTCCATGCTCAGTTGCCATACCAGGTCAGGTCCTGGGGCTCGTCAGGAAGGCACCCCCCAGGACAGGCTGGGCTGGGGTCTGGATCAGGGTAGTATCCAGCTTAGCAGGGCTTAGGACTTGGCACAAGTGTGGTGCCTCAGGGCCAGAGCTAAAATGCAGCTTTGAAGAAAACAGTGAGCCCTCCTGAGGTTTCTCATGGCTCTTCTCAAGACCGGACACCCAGGCCCTGAGCCAAGGCAGTCAAACATCAGGTTCAGGTGTGAAAGGAATATGCTTAGGGCTGTAGCACATATAATTTTTACTCATAAATATGTATGCACCACATACTTTTGCTCCTCTGACCATGTAAGCAGCAAATGAACACAGTGTTGACTCCATTGTCTCTGTGCCCTGGTCAGCCTGTCATGAAAGACAGTGGTGGTTCACTCTCCTCTTCCAGCAGGAGAATTTACTCATAACAAATTCTCACTCCTCCTGGAAAAGAGGAGCCAGAAGGGTTGATGAGTCACCACTGCCTTGCTGCAGTGCCCCTTTGGCTGCACCACTGTGCCTCATCCTCCACACAGAAGAACCAGTAATATCCCACACAATGACTGAGAGGTTTTCACTTCACAATCTCTCACTAAAAACAACAATAAAGAGGGAAACTCTGCACAGGCCACTTTACAGTTGGATATGTAAACTCTTAGCAAACATACAAATCAGGCTGCCAGCATTCTGACATCTTCATAGCAGTGCTTCTTAATCTACTGACTAAAAGCTCCTGGTAGCCTCCAAAATATTATAAGATAATTTCCAAAACTATTGTAGGATTTAAGAATGGATCAAAAAAAAAAAAAAACAAAACAATGCACATCCCTGCATATGCAAGACGGTGCACAAGGATCACAGGATCACAGGATGTTAGAGGTTGGAAGAGACCTCCAGAGATCGAGTCCAACCCCCCTGCCAGAGCAGGACCACAGAATCTAGTGCAGGTAGCACAAGAATGCATCCAGATGGATCTTGAAAGTCTCCAGAGAAGGAGGCTCCACAACCTCTCTGAGGAGCCCATTCTAGTGCTCTGTGACCCTCACAGTGAAGCTCTTCCTCCTCACATTGAGGTGGAACCTCCTGTGCTGTAGTTTATATCCATTGCCCCTTGTCCTATCACAGGGTGCAACTGAGAAGAGCCTGTCCCTTCCCTCTTGACACTCAGCCCTCAGATATTTATGAACATTTATTAAATCCCCTCTCAGTCTTCTCTCCAGACTAAACAGCCCCAGGTCTCTCAGCCTCTCCTCATAAGGCAGTGGTCCAGTCTCTTAATCATCCTCATAGCCCTCCATTGGACTCTCTTGAGTAGATCCCTGTCCCTCTTGAACTGGGGAGTCCAGAACTGGATTCCAAGTGAGGCCTCACCAGGGCCAAGTAGATGGGTAGGGGAACCTCCCTCGATCTGCTGGACGCACTCCTCTTAATGCACCCCAAGATCCCATTGGCCTTCTTAGCCACAAGGGCACATTGCTGTCCCATGGATAACTTGTTATCCACCAGGACTCCCAGGTTCTTCTCCACAGAGCTGCTCTCTAGCAGATCACCTCCTAACCTGTACTGGTACAGTTTGTTATTCCTTCCCAGATGCAGGACTCTGCACTTGTCCTTGTTGAACCTCATTAGGTTCCTCTGCCCAGCTCTCCAGTCTGTCCAGGTCTTGATGAATGGCTGCATAGCCTTCAGCTGTCTCAGCCAAGCCTCCCAGTTTGGTAACATCAGCAAACGTGCTGAGCAGACTCTGTCCCCTCATCAATGTCATTGATGAAAATGTTAAACAGGACTGGACCCAGCACTGATCCCTGGGGGACTCCACTAGTTACAGATCTCCAGCTGGACTTGGCACCATTGACCACCACTCTTTGAACTCTATTGTGTAACCAGTTCCTAATCCATCTCACTGTCTGTTTTCTATCCCACACTTCCTGAGCTTGCTCACAAGGATGTTATGGGAGACAGTGTAGAAAGCCTTACTAAGGTCAAGGCAGACTACATCCACTGGTCTCCCTGCATATACCCATTCTGTTACCACATCATAGAAGGCTATCAGATTAGCCAAGCATGATTTCCCCTTGGTAAATCCATGCTGACTGCTCTTGATCATCTTCTTTTGTTCCGAGTTTGTTTTGTTTTGGCCTAGAGATGACCTCCAGAATGAGCTGCTCCATCATTTTTCCAGGGATGAAGGTGAGGCTCACTGATCTGTAGATTCCTGGAGTCTTTTTCTTGCCCTTTTTGAAGACTGGAGTGGCGTTGGCTTTCCTGCAGTCCTCAGGCACCTCTCCTGTTTGCCACAATTTTGTAAAAATGATGGAGAGTGGTAGAGTGACAACATCAGCTCTCTCAAATCTCTTGAGTGCATCTCATCTGGCCCCATGGACTTACGAATATTGCGAATTTGTGTAACTGATCCCTGACCCAATCTTCACTGACTAGAGGAGAGTTTTCCCTCCTCCAGTCTTCTTCTCCTTCATCTAGGGTCTGGATTTCATAGGGGAATTCAGTTTTAGGAGTAAAGACTGAAGCAAAGAAGGCATTCAGCAACTCTGCCTTCTCTGCATCCACAAAGAAGTACGTAAAACCAACTTCATAAAAGAGCTTCAATTTTCTCTATTGATAAATGAAAACCAATGCACTATCACTGATGAGAAAGGGTTTGTGTTCTCCAAAAGGTTGAGCTGTCCTTTGATTAAATAAGTTTGGGAACCACTACGATAAAGCACTCACTACACGGTGCTTTATAGCAGCCCAGATCCTCCTGAGTAAATTATATCTGCACTGTACAGCACTGACTCAGCTAAAAGAAGCTATTTGCTCATCAACTCATTCTTTAATGATTTTAAGAAATAAAATTAAAAAAATAAAAATTGGAAGACTGAAAGAATGTTTTACAACAGTCATCCTGCTGCTGGTAGTGGAAATTCTTTATCAAGAAATGCTCTGGAAGATACAGTGGGAGTTAGTCTTTCATATGAGATACTCATTTACTGAGGATGCTATTTTGGAAAACCAGCTTGTCATTTCACATTTCTCTTTTAATTTCCTTGACCATTTTATGTTTAAATAAATCCAGCCAAATGATATCCTTAGCTTGATGACTTTGGTATCTTTATTTTGTACCTTTACCTTTTTATTTATTTTCCCAATTCTGGAAATAATAATCATTATAATTTATTACAAGCAAGCTAGCCACTCAACTACTATGCATAAGCAATGTTCCTGTGACAGGTCCAACATTCCTTGTGACATTTTCAAAGAAGAAAGCTAAAGCTTTTACTGAAGTCATAACACATATCATATTGTGTTCTGATTTTTGACTCTTCAGGAGCTTTTTCCAACTGCCATCAGACATACTTTCAGCTTCCATCCTGCACATCTTCCAAGGAAACCCTGCCTGAACTATGCCCATTAGGCAAATGAGCAAAGTAACCACAAGCAGGGTGATATGCATCATTTAGTAGGCTAATGCAGGTAACAAAGTGAAAAGCAGCCAGTGCTTTTTTTTGCAGCACAATATCAAAGCCTGTCTTAAAAAAATGCCTAAATCTCATTAGAGAGGGCTAAAATTCCAATACTTTCTCCATTGAACTGCCCAATACCTTTTTCCTTAATCTGCACTAGATGAGAGCTTTTTAAAAAATGAGCAAGCATGATTCATTTTTATGACCAATGCACCATTCGCAAAGTGCTTTCCAACCAGATTGCAGTTCAAATAAGACATGTATTGTTGCAAAACAAAATATGCTGGCTGAACAGAATGTATTCATCTATATTAGTTTTCTTTCTAAATCCAGCACACTGGGAGCTAAATTAATCTGCTGAGTGCTAAACTCATCCACTGAGAGCTACTGTAGACTCAGGGAAATGTTTTGAGTGCTGTAGCAAACAAGTCTCGCTCACCCAGGAGCCCTCTGTGGGCTGTTGGTGTTTTAACCATTTTGTCAGCTTTCAAGCAAGCAGGCATCTGATAGATGAGGAAAATGCTTATTGATCTGCAGTGGCAGCACTACAGCAAATCAGCCCTAGAATGAGACACAATCATGAATCTCTTCAGCTATGCATATTTATATGCAGCTGTCGTACCTCTAAGTCTCCAGAGAATACAAAATGCTTGTGTGTCCACCAAGATGCATGACGCTATCCTGTAGCCTGTTCTCACTTAACTACAGCAGGCAAAGATGGAATATACAGAAACATATTTCATTTTCCCTAGCTAGGCTATCTCAGTAAAGTACATGTTTAATATGAGTGTTCTATACTAGCATAAATTCCTGATCCAAAGGCATTTTCAAAGGGCTAAATCATTTAAATAAACAAACACCTGGAAAGAATGTATTTTCAGTAGAGCAGTCTGAAGTACAACAATATATTAACACAGATAGGCTGTCTTGCCAGCAGTGTCAAAGAGCCCACTGGCTTTCAGTGAAGGCTAAAAGAAGCTTTCCCTGTGCTAGCTAGAGTGGTGATGCACTGGCAGCACACAGGGGCGCAAGATGTATCCTACATATGTAACTGTACTCCAGAAATGAGGGATGGGGGTTAGGAAGAGTGATACAGGGTTTTCTTTTTTGCTTAGAAAATTTAAAGAGTTGAAAACATCCCAAAAATTACAGAGGCCTGTGGTAGAAACACAGGGAGAGACATGGCTTTGTGAAGAAATAAAACCAGAGATCACAGAATCATAGAATTCTTTTGATTGGAAAAGACCTCAAAGGTCATTGGATCCAGCTGTCAACCTAAGACCACCACAGCCATTAAACCGTGCCCCAAAGTGCCATGCCCACATGTTTCTTGAACAGGGACAGCAACTCCACCACCTCCCTGGGCAACCTATTCCAATGCCCGAATACTCTTTCAGTAAAGAAAACATCTGGTGCTTGGCAGGAAGTTACTGAAGTGAATGCACTAAGGTTTCCAGGGGTGCTGGCTATTTAATGGTCAAGTCATTTAGGTATCTACTGAACTAGAATGATGTTTTAAATTGTTTCTTACAGTGTACAGGACTGATTTCACACAAATATTTTGCAGGCTTTTATCAGAAGAAAGACAGTGCCAAAACCCAAATTATGTGACATCCAAAAGGGGCTGAACTGAAGCCTACACCCTCCATGTACAGGCGAGTGGGGCTATCTTTGCTCAGCCTCCCGACAGCTGGAGACACTGGAAGATCCCTTTGAGGAATGTCCATCCTGAGAGCTCTCTTGGGTTATTAAATTATACAGAAAATTACCCTCCCCGGTTAAGTTCAACCTTGCTGCTCTAGGAAAGGCACACTTGCAACAAAGGGTGCACACAAAAGGTTGAAATCTCAAAACATTACCATCCAAAAACAAAAATAAAAATAATTTATATATATATTCTTAAAATGTCTTAATTAAGTTTCTGAAAATTTTTGCATTTGCTGCTCCCTTGCATGCAAGTCATACTAAGACATAAAGGGGGTTGGTGGAAAGAAGAACAGGACATTTTCACATCTGGCATATGCAATTGAAAAGTACTACAATCAGGTTTTGTTTAGCGTGGCAATCACATATAAGCTTAACTCCTATGAAGAAATAATTGTCATAAATTCAGTTACAAAGAACAATAGAAAAAGACTTCCACTAAATGCCAAAAAGAAATCTCCACATAGTATATATATGCTAAATAAAACTGCTAATCTGAGAAAGATTGTTACAGAAATCTACATCAGTATAAGATCAAGCTCCATGTGGTATTGTATCAAAATGATGAAAATCTTGCATGGATCAGGAAATGAAGCAAATGGACCTATTTTATCTTCATGTTTATTACTGAAAATGGGTTTTATGATTTGCTGTGCATAGTTAAAGTGCTATCCAGACAAATTACAGCTGCTCTTTTAACCTGAACATAAGATGGCACAGTTCCAGCCAATCTGAAGTATGGTTTCTAGGCAGGATGTCAAATCTCAGCCCCCTGGGTTCCAGAATGATGGATTGAACCTTGAAAGTTGCAGCAGAGCAGCATATGTGATTTCTGTACTGTATTTTGATCACTCATGAATGCATTAAAGCATGTCCATGCATGTTATTAAAAGTCTGGGTTTATCATTTTAAACTATCATTCAGAAAAACAAGAAAGTAATTTTTCACAAGGCTAAAAAAAAATATACTAAACTTGCTGTGCTAATTTAAAGGGAAAAGAACTGCTTATAAATTTGTCCTCTCTTTGTTTGCTGAGGACATTAGATAGTGATGCAGCCAAAAAGGCACCATTTTAGCATTCAGATCTTCTCACACAACTGCTACCATATACTTCCTACAATTATTTTTAAAAGAAAACAAAAAAAGGAAAGAAAAAAAAAGCCACATTTTTTTCACTTTTTGCATTATGAACTGCTGCAAGTACATAACAACTACTGTTTTTTAAAAGAGTTTTTGGCATGCACATACACTGTCCAAATGTTAGATATCAGCCACATTTCCCCACCTGCTTATTCTGATGCTCTGAATGTTGCCACACTACCACTTCCTTGATATATTTTTTTCTATTGTTGTGTCCCTTTTATTTTCAAGAACTGGTTCCCTATAAAAATCTTAATTATGACTGGGAAAGATATTTCCCAGAAATGACCCTGAGAAAGACAGAAGAAGGTGGGGGTTACTAATAGCATATGTGAAAGCTATTGTGGAGTTTATTCTAATTGTGTGCTTTGTGGAGAGACTCCCTGGACATGCAATATGTCCTGCTGTGTGCTGCATAGCACCTACCACAGTGTGGGCTTTTGAGTAGGATCACAGTACAAGAAATAAATGTTAGCAACATCACCATACTGCACCCTAAACCCCACTGAATTCTTTAGCTGATCAAGATGCATGTAAATATGCACTGCAGAATGCTTAGAATAAGGGACAGAGCAAAATTCCTTGAAGTCTGAGATGGCTTCAAGGGGAACACACACTTTTAGTAGAAGTAAAGTCAAAAACAGAGAGTGGCAAGTCAATATACAGTGATTTTATGAATAATTTGCACAACTCAGCATTCTAAAAACTCCTAATTTACATATTTTTCAGCTAGTTAATGTTTGCCTCCAGGACATGTTTTTAGACATGGTATTAATATCATGAATTCTCTGCTTTTGCAGCTTTTGTGGTTTCACTCTCCAGAATCCTTTGTTTTATGGCAATAAACCAAACCAATACTTTGATTTTTAGTTTAGCAACAGAATTACCAACTCCCAGCTTAAGAATGGTTAGAAATGCTACTGTAAATACTCATTCTCTATACATTTTACATTGTAGATGTGTAAATAAAAAAATTCAGTACCTGGTTAATTTTTGTGTCTGTAAGGTTATTAGTTTAAAATAAACTGTAGTGTTTAAAGTTCTTGCACTGACATGTTATAGACTCACATAGAAGACTGACGCAGAAAGACACCTCTGGAGATTGCCTGGGCCTGCTCTGCTCAGACCAGGGTCAGCCAGAATAGGCTGTTCAGGACTATGTCTAGCTGGGCCTTAAATATCCCCAAGGACGGAGACTTCACAGACTCTGAGCATCCTCCAGAGCAAAATGTTGTGGAGCTTTAAAATTATTTTAAAATGGAACTGATTCTCATCTTTTCACTGAATACTGCTGAGAAGAGTCTAGCTCCATCTTCTGTACTGCATCTCATCAGGTTTGTATACACATCATGCCTATATGTTGTTATATTTAAACATAAGAAATTTAAATGGCTAAAGTTCATGAGCTTACAAACATGCTTCCCCATCTTCCCAGTTAATTTTTAGTGTGTAGTTGAGAGCATTATCCCAAGAAAACTAGTCAACATGTATTAACTTAAAGAAAACATGGCAGAAATCTTTATTATTGTGGTGCCCTGATCTTTGCTCACAAGTATGTACAGAGAAACCAGAAATGACTAGGTGAGATTTAGTGTAGGTCCTCAGGGCTTAAAATTTTCAAAGGAAATCAACCACTGAGATTAATTTAAAACCTAAGGCATTTCAGGTGTGAAAAAAGCAACCTCTTCAGCTTTTTATTTGTTCTTTAGACAATGCTGTGGACTACAAAATAAGTTTTAAAAGTTTTACTGCACTGAGAGTAAAAAGTAAATAAACATTTTAAGTGTCTACCATAATCTTTGCTGCTACTGAACTTTTCATAAGAAGAGCTATGAAGAAACGCCTCTTAAACTGAAAGTGTAATTACACTGCAGTTTAAAGGAAGTTTCAGTCAATTTCAAAATTGATTCAATAGATATTTTAATAAAGTTGTGCAAAACTAAGAATATCATTGCCAGACATTACTTGGAATTTGCAAGCTTTTGCAAATTTGTGTTTTTGAAATGTGATGGATTCTGTATGCAAAAAAATGGTTACCAGACAAGATGCATTACTAAACAGTTCATCTTTATATTCATGTCATAAATCTATAAATGTTGCTGTGATATCCAGCTGATAAATCAACCTACCAACAGAGTTAGGTAAAGCTATTAATTTAGTTATAACATTCCACATAAGCAGCACTATAGTTAATTGATCATAGTCTACATCAAAAATAGTTTTGAATGAAATCTGTCTAATATAAGCTACTGTTGCTGTCGGACATTTAACTCCTTCACTCAAAAAAATCCCCATGAACAAATAGATGCCCCAACAATAGTACGATTTTATCTTTTATTTGTAATTGGGTAATTTGGGTAATTGGGTAATTTGTATTTTAACTGCACAGATTTCCAGACTTAGGATCCTATGTTTTATCCTGCTTGTGTTTAATTCGGTGCAAATTGCTGAACATTTGTTTCTTCATTATTTCATTTTTTGGCATCTTACAAAGCCAAAGGCTTAAGTCTTATTTACTAAAAGTTAAAATAGAGAGAGCACAGCAGAAGCAACACCTCCAAACTGCCTTTCCAGCACTTGTGGAAAACAAATAAAAGACTGTGTAGCTTCCTGCCTGTTCAGCCATCCATCTACTGAGTAAGGTACAAGTTGCAGAGGCTGGATCGCTCTATGACACAGGGACTACAAGTATTCCAGCCTAAACATGGGCAACCAACGAGTCAGGAGATAGATTCAGGCCTCCACCAAGGCAAACCAAGCAGGCAGCTATGCTCTTCTTGTTACACACTCTGATTCAGGCTTTTGCTTATCATACCTCGGCAAAGAAATTCTGATTCTGCTGAAGTCAACAGCAAAAGCTGTTGTTCAACAGAGCCAAAATTTTGCCTAAGTTTTTTACTGCCTTTAAAAGAAGTGACAAAATCTGATATCCTATTACCAAACTCATAAGACACCAGCTGCCTTTCTGTGTTAATGCCATGTTTTCCCAATTATTAAATATATATTGTACTCATAAAAGGGAAAACAAAGAAGAAATAAAAACGAAAGCAAAAACAAAATAAAGAACAACTGCTAACAACATATATGCTCTAAGTACCACAAAGGAATTTTCCAATGCAAAAGCAACCATTTATTAGCAAAATAATTCTTCCTTTGGATGAAAACTACGTTCTCTTTTCCCTTTTTTTGGCCATTTTATTTTATTCTTTGTTACTAATCATTATCATTATATGTCCTGTAATTGAGACTGGTGAATTTAAAAACCATGGTTGCTAGTGAAGCCTACACTCCTCAACATACTGAAATCCCAGAAGCATATTTAGCCATGAAAGAGCTGATCAGTTTTCACTATTGCTATAGGATTTACTAAAACTTAGTACAGTACAGCTACAGTTCTATCTGTTGCCCTATCATGCAGTTACTATACCTGTGATTGCGTTGCACAATTTAAAAGTCATCTCACAAAGCTTGATCCAGTACCCAAAACCTGTGCTGGTTTGAATTCCAACAGGCAGTCCATGAAATAAGCTCAGGATATCCGTTGTTTTTAACTAACTCAAACCAGCATACTTTTATGAGACAAAATTGAGGAAACACTGCTGATGCAATATATTTGTAGACCTCATTGTCTCAGTAATTTTTTCAAGACTGTGGTTTACATGCCACTTTCACATTTTTATATAGTTTGCTTTATCATTGTGGATTTGTAGTTTGTAATGCTTTATTGACCCCAACTTGCACCTGTCAGAGGCTTCTTTGGCTTCACCTTCCACCTGCAGACCTAAGGAAAAATTGCTTTTTTAAATAAATTTTTTATATCACAGTAATGAAAGACTAGATAATTCTTTTCAAGTAATATGACAGCTTGTTTCAGAGAAACAGATAATCACTGTGTCTAGAGAGATGCTGTCTAACAATATTGTGATTCCTTTTGCTCACAGCTTCTGATAGGGTCAGCTTGCTGTGAAATGCCATTCTTCAGCTACACAAGAGCATTTCAGACCATGTCTGTTTTTCACCTCCAGTCCTACCCTCTGATTAGCAATAGATTTCCTCATATATCTTATCTGATTGGCATATAGAATAATGCATTACTGTAGGTTTTGCAGGATGTCATTTGTGTATTCATAATGAGCAGAAAAAACAGGAATGAACTTTAAGTACTGCATGAAGAGCAAAGGACATGCCTTTGAGTACAATCTGCTTTTCAAATCTTATTTTATATGCTAAGGTTATTTTTTGAAACAAACTCCTACAAAAATGACAGCTTCTGCATCCTTCTTACGATGAACACTGCACTGTGTAAAGGTACCAGCCAACTTCTTCATTTAGCTTCATCCTTCAGATATGATATTAACATTTTCTTAAATTTATAGTAAAAGTTCTAATGATTTAATAGTTGGTCTCCAGAAATAAAACTAAATTGTATCTCCAGATGCATAAGTGAGAATTTTGTGATGCAGATAGGGAAATACTGTCTGTGAAACAGAACTTGTCCTTCCCATCTTAAAGTAGAGAAGGATCATTGTTTGGAGTTGCGTTGCATAAATCATAATGAAAAGGTGATGCAGATTTCAAAGCATAAGAAAACTGCACGCTACTTGAGACCTTGGAGAAGAGAGTGAGGGGGGACTTTTGAAGTTTGCCTCAGGTCATTTATGAGAATCCCCCTCTAATATTCCTCAAACTTAGTAACTCACATTACAAGAGCTCAAAACAAAAGGCAATGTTTCTTGACTCCTGGTACTGAACTTACTACTGTTAAGACATATTGCCATGCCTACCAAGGAACAGAGAGGGGCTCTTCCAGAGGGAAATTCTTTCTGAACTGCCTTTTTATATTATGTAATGGAAACAGCTCCTAAACTCTCCAAGAATGGATGTCTGAGAATGATATCACAAAATCAAAATATTCCAGTGAAGAATTATTAATTTCTAATTCTGTCTGCCTTCACTGAGGTCACAATAATTGGTCTCTATCTCTATTCTAGAAACCATAGGAAATTCTTCAGAAGCTACAACTGAACTGTAAGTGTAAGGAATGAATTTGAACTGTTAGGAAATTTTTTGCTGCATGGGTAAAGGCAGACCAAATCAAGCTAAAGCACTGCACTTAAGAAAAACACATAAGGATCTCATTAAATCACCTGCATAAATATAAATTTGGAATAACTTAACTGAACACAAGAATGTTATGACATGATGCCAACTATTTTTTTTTTCCTTTTAAACACCACACCTCATAATCAGTATTAGCAAAAGCTTTGCAAAACCAACAATCAAAGGCTAGTAAAGAAGCAGACAAGTGTCCAGTGAATGTGTGATGCAAAGGTTCCCCTGTGTTTCCAACTATGAAAAAGTGACACTGGGAATGAGCAGAACTAACCAAGATTAAAGTAGAATTTACTCTGGGACAAAACTGAGATTCTTCAAAGTGGTATTACAGAGAGCAGTGGAAAGCTTCAAAATTCCAGAAAAGGAGCTTCCTGGCAGTGTTTCAAAACAAGGACACAGCCAATGACAAAAACCTATGTGTAATACTTCTACAGCTTTCCATCATGACAGGCTGATATTGCAGTATTTTGAGCACCTTGTACTTTTGAAGGAAATCCTCTAAGGAAAAACATAGAAGGAATCATAGTAGCTAAATTAGTAATCAACAGAGGAAAACAGGGGGAAAAAAAAAGACAAACTAAAGGAAAAAAACCCAACCAACCAAATAAAAAACCAACATGAGAATCCCATATATAAAGTTTTTATTTCAAAACTGAATTATTAATTTCAGGCCAACACTCATCTAAACCTCAGTTAGGATTATTGCTTGCTGTTAATAAGGTAGTGAAAATCCCTTCAATGCTACATTGGTGTTCTCAGAGGAAAAGACTGAAGTGTTTCACCATCAGTGGACCCAAATAAATGAAAATACATCTGTATAATAAGACCACTGTTCTTTCCTAACTTATTGTCAAACAGCATGCTGGAAATAAATCCTCTGAACTTTATTCTGGTATATTTTCTGCTAGGGTATGGTGCACAAGATCTTATGCAGTCCATTTCGCTAACTTTTGTTGTATCACATTAAATTGCTAAGAAGAGTTCCATTGCTACAGAATCAATAGAATAAACCCCTCAATTTTCTTGTTTTAACTGTGGGTCTTTGAATATGCATAGCATACCAAGAACAAAACCAGAAAGGAGTGTACAAGACTGAAAACCAAGTGGAAAACTACCCAACTAGTAGTGCTGTAATTCTAGGATAATTGGTCTTGCTGCCCCACTTCTTGAAAGCCATTTCCCCTTCTCTTTTGTAAATCTTTTTTCAAGTGTTTCCTGTGTTTCCAATTGAAAGATGGGTTTTCATGTTCTCTGTCATACCTCATTACTTATGTTGTATGTAAGGAGGAAAGTGACTTCTATTTGGTTGGAAGACGACAAAACACTTGCCAGAAGATTTTGAACACTGCATATGTGCAAGCAGTATCTACATTTAGCTTGAGATTTGGGAAAAGAAAAAAAGCATCAAAACTCCTGTCTGATAGTGTTTTCCAGAAACACTGCTTCACAGATGAAATGAAGCAGCAGTCTTGCTTCTAATTTCATCTGTCAGTTATCTTGGTCTGATAGCTGTACATCAGCATTCTCCTATCTTACCATTAAAGCACGAGTTCATTTCTAGATTGCATCATAGATTCCTTGCTGCATACTGGCTCATTACTCATGAACACACTACCAATTTTAGCTTAAAACACATTTTTCAACATACAGTCCAGTGAATGTTGCACTTGTTTGTAACATGCCAAATGTCAGACAGAGATCTTATTTGGGTATGCTCTGAAAATTTTGACATTTTACCCAGGATTATCCACCTTCTTGTGATCCCTTCCTCCTCATGTTTGAATAACTTTCAAGTCACATCAGGTCCTTATTTGCTTCCTTCTTTGCTCCTTGATTTCCACAATCTCATCACAAATCTGACTACTACTGTAGTAGATAGTAGACTACTGTAAAGATAGTTTGGTGGAGTTTCCTTCAATTCCCACTGCAAGCTTAGATTTCTGAATTCTGATTCCTTTGATACTGATACTCAGATATTTGGCAATAACAATTCTTCTCACCAGTTTCTTAGTTTTTAAAAGGAATACAAAAATAGCTGTTTGCCAAAAAAAAAAAAAAACAACAAAAAAAAACCCACAAAAAAACCCAACAAACAAACCAAAACAAACACACAAAAAACCCAGAACAAAAACAAAAGTAATTTTGTACTCAGAAGACAAATAATACATGAATGCAATATAAGTGCAGCTGGGAAGGGCAGTAGAAAAGTCAGACACTGCTTAATTCCTACATTGGCCCTATCATTATTTCAACCTCATTTATCATCTTTGAGGTGTTCAGCACTTCAGCAAACCAACAACATATTACAGAAGAACATGGTACAGACAAAATCAAATACATTGTCTAAAACCTACCCAAAAAAAAGTGTGTTGAATTCAACATAAAGAGCTGAAGAGGTAAGACCATTTATGGAAGGACATAAGCAACTCCACTCTCCTCT
The DNA here is from genome assembly GCF_027791375.1 of Indicator indicator. Taxonomy (NCBI): domain Eukaryota; kingdom Metazoa; phylum Chordata; class Aves; order Piciformes; family Indicatoridae; genus Indicator; species Indicator indicator. The sequence continues at coordinate 106,049,561 of NC_072010.1, read as the reverse complement.
ACAGCTCAGAAGTGGATAGGATAAATGCTGCAGAAAGAGAAGTTTGTTTCTAATGCAGGGGTGTGGGGTTTTGTTTGCTTGTTTTCTTGTTTGTTTTCTTTCTTTCTCCTTTTTTTTTTCTTCTTTTATTTAACCAAAACTAAAGGAAAAGAAGCCTGAGTAGAAGGGGAAAAAAAAAACAAAACACCAAAAGACTGGATTTTCAAAATCCACACCATTCAGGTGGGTTACAGTACTTAGAAATAAGAAGTCTCTGACTAGAAAATATCTTTTTCAATACTCTTCTTGACATACTACGGTAATACTATAAATTTGCAATCAGATGACTTTTAACTTACCTCCAACTTGGACCAGGAGCCACAGTGATCAGTTGGTCATCTTTAATCTTACCTAGATGTGGCTTTAACTATAAAGAATTCCATATGTCTTTGAAAACACTATTCAATAACTATGATTTTAATGCATGCCTTCTAATTTGTATCTTCACAGTTCCTAGAATTGTGGCCTCCTTCTACCTGAATTTGCATTCTAAAATACTTACCTTGCCCACACTATTGCTTTATTTTCATACCACATGTTTTTTACTCTATCATGGATTATACTCCTGTTTTGCTTTAGTAGCTTCTTTCCTATGGCCCAAACAGTTGATTTTTTTTTCTTTTTTTCACCCATATGCAGAGCACCACAAATTGGAATTTTCTTCATTTTATTCAAAGGTGACAAACATCTCTAACATGTCCTCTGCTCCTTTATTCCATCTATTTCTATTTACTCTAATGAACTTTTTTTTTTTGAGTGTCCCAGTGCGTTTTGTCTCCAGCCTATCTCTGCTTTCCAGTTTAAGAGCTTCCTGGCAGACAAAGGCTGTAAAACTGAGTTGTAGAACATTGAGGCAAAGAGTCTGCTTTATGAGTAAGATAGCTGGTTGCTTAGGAGGGAAGAGACAGATGTTTTTTAACATGTTATGAGACACATTCCACCCTATAAACTTCCCAGGTCACATCAAAGGAAAGAATCTCGAAATTACTTTGAACACTTTTGACAAGAAATTACCTACCTACCTACACAGCTTTGATGGAATTTGATGCATTTGCTGATGTGCAATATCCATCACCTTTTAAAGGAAGAAACAGTAGTTTACTGTGCCTCTATCTGGCATAACAAGACTCTTCAGTTTACCATTTTTTCTTGACTTTTGCTTTGCTCTCCAAGCTTATCATAGTGTGTCACTGAATCCATTGCCAAAACACAGACTACATTTTTTGTATGTATAAAAGGATTTATTTAGCATTAGACACATTCTCAGCATTGCACATGACTGGTTGTTTTAGTGGTCCCTTTTAGGTAAAGGAAAATCCAAACAAAATTACCACAATGCTCAAACCCCAATTTATCTTCCACTCTCCCATAAGTATAGGATCTCCTCATTGTCATTTTCTTAGCCATTTAGGAAGCTGCCATCCTGAAGCTGAAATAACTTATAATTTGTTGGGGTTGTGAGTTTTAAGTTTGTTTTTATTTTTTTTTTCATCTATCCATAATTCACTACTAAATACTCTCTTTTATTTCAGCTTCACTGAATTAGAGCTTTCCCACTGAATTTTCAGTGGTGTGTTTCAGATGTCTCTGGGAACAGCCAGGCTATGAATGGAGAAAAAATGAGCAAGAACCTGCTCCTGGACCAAGAGCTCTAGGACAGTTAATCCTACTCATTTCAGAAAGCAACACTTTACTGAGACACTGTACTAGGAAATACAACAGCAAAAAGGAATCATGATAAAGAGACTTTTTTTTCCCAAATATCACCCACTAAAGGAGCTCTTGCCTTACAAATCAGTTTGTCAGACATGAACTATTATCATAATGCAAGAGAAACATTTCTGACCGTCACTGTACAAGCTTAATAACAAGAAGTTTTGTGCAGATTATCCCAGAAATGTTAAAAAAATGTGTGTTGGTGGTAGGTTGGGGTGAAGTAACAGGAGAATGTGGGAAATGATGGAGGGAATGGAAAGACATGCTGAAGAGAACACAAGGGATCATCTAGTCTACCACACTTCCGCAAGGCAGCACCAGTTATTCTTGTCTTTCCTAATACATTTGGCTTATGATTGCACTTAATTCAATCTTTCCTTGTAAATCAGACATTCAAGATCTCTGATTATTGTCATTGTACTCTGCCTCCTTCTTGCTGTAATGCACCCAAAGCAAGATACCATGCGCCAGACTACCAGAACACACACAGGTAAACAGGAAGTGTCTGTTAACAGCAACTGTCTTCACTGTGCAGACAAGCATTTAAATTGAACTACTGACAAAAAGAGAAACTCATGACCTGTTCCTAAATATCACAGTATCACAGTATATCAGAAGTTGGAAGAGACCTTAAGAGATCATCAGGTCCAACCCCCCTGCCAGAGGAGGATCATTTAGGATAGTCTACACAGGAATGTGTCCAGGTGGGTTTTGAAAGTCTCCAGAGAAGGAGACTCCACAACCACCCTGCAGAGCCTGTTCCAGTGCTCTGTCACCCTCACTGTAAAGAAGTTTCTCTTCATGTTGAGGTGAAATCTTCTATGTTCTAGTTTGAACCCATTGTTCCTTGTCTTATCACTGTGAACCATCGAAAAGAGCCTGGCCCCTTCCACTTGACACCCACCCCTCAGATATTTATACACATTGATCAGATCCCCTCTCATTCTTCTCTTCTCAAGACTAAACAGCCCCAGGGCTCTCAGTCGCTCTTCATAGGGGAGATGCTCAAGTCCCCTAATCATCCTCGTGGCTCTCCATTGGATTCTTTCTAGCAGTTCTCTGTCTCTCTTGAACTGGGGAACCCAAAACTGGACACAGTATTCCAGCTACAGTTCATTTCTCAGAGGTATACAATATCCCTTTAATCATCTGAACTTGTAAGCCAGTTCTAATAAGAGACTGGATAGTGCTTAGTTGCATCACAGAAAAATGCAAATTACAAATACTTAGATCACATTCACTCTTCAGTGTCTCTAGTAGTTGAATCAGCAGTGATGAGAAATAATCTTAACTCTGAAGCATATGATTAGCAAAGAATATAGACAAGGTGAGGAGGGGATATATTCATCTGCAGTGCTAGTGCCACAAAGGACAACCCTGCACAAAAACAGAAGGCACAGTGCCCCTGTTTCTGGCTAAGAGCAGATATCATCCCTTCATAAGACATCCAAAAAGCTCCTCTGTCTCATTTTCTCCAAGCTAAACACCACCAATTCTTTCAGCCATTGCTCAGGAGACTTGTGCTCTGGACCCTTCACCAACTTCATTGTCCTTCATTGGACACACTTCAGCACCTTGATGCCCTTCTCGTACTGAGCGGCCCATATCTGAACACAGTATTTGAGGTGCAGCTTCACCAGTGCTGAGTACAAGGGGATGAACTCTTCCCTTGTCACATTATTTCTGATACAGGCCAAGATGCTGTTGGCCTTCCTGGCCACCTAGGCATACTGCTGAGTCATATTCGGATGGCCGTCAACCAACGCCCCAAGGTCCTTTTCTGTCAGGCAGCTTTCCAGCCACTCTTCCCCAAGCCTGCAGTGTTGCATAGCATTGTTGTGACCTAAGTGCAGGACCAAGCACTTGGCCTTCTTAAGCCTCAAATCATTGGCTAGCCTTATCCCTGTGTGGAGTCTTTCTACCCTCAAGCATTTCAACACTCCTGCACAACTTGGTGTTGTCTGCAAACTTATTGATGGTGCACTCAATCCCCTCATCAAGATCATTGGTAAATATACTAACCAGAATTGTTTATAACTTACACAGTATGCAATATTCATTTGGGAAGTTTGGATCAGTTGCAGAAGCTCTGTCCCCTCCCACTCTCTTGTAAACCCTCAGCCTACTCACTGGTAGGAACCGAGTGCAAAATCATAGAATCCTAGAATGGTTTGGGTTGGACGGGACCTCAGAGATATCTGGCTCCAGCTCTCTTGCTGTGGTAAGAGACACTTAATTCTCTCTAAGAATGAACAAAAATACTCATGGCTTAAATCGATAATTTGTTAATGTTTCACATTGTACAAACCCACAAGCGTGAAGAGTAAAGTACAACATATTTAATATGTTTCTCACATGATGCAGTTAATAGGAAATATCTTCAACAATTTTCCCTCAGAAAAGGCCAGTTCATTAAAAGCAATGCTATTGGTCAAGAAATGTGTTTTGCCTTTTCAAAAAACAGAGAGAGTTTTGAAATTGCTCAAATATTCCCCTTAGATATTTTTAAGGAAAAAAGTTCACATTTAAAGTTCAAAATTATATTTAAAAAAATTTCATAGAAGACTAATATTTAGGTACATCTGATTCATCTTTACTCTGACCTTTATTTATAATTTATTTTCCTTACTGTTTCAGAGAGGAGAAAGTTCTGGAAGTTCAAAAAATTCTTGACACACATTATAATTATTTTTGATCCATCTTCGAGTTCTGTAAAGTCATCTCATTAATTTTTTGAAGAATATTTTGTAAGAAATATTTTGAAAGTACCTTTCTTTATCCTCCTTGGGGTTTTTTTAGCATATAGTCTTAGTATTAAAGAATTCTCTTTTTTTTATGACTTATTCTCCCGATGGTGTTAAGTCAATGATTTTAAACATTACAGACTACTTTCTTATAGCAACTAATTGTGAAGTTACAGACAGAAATTTTCAACTTGAAGTGAAGTATAGGTATCTAGAAGACATAAGAAATGCTGGCAACAATCCTGATTTACAAGAAACTATTAAATCAACAATTCAAGGCCAAAGGCAAACCCAGATATTCTAAACAGATAAAGAATGCTATATAAAGCATGGAGTATCAAATTTTTTTCTGGATAAAATAGGATTAATTTCACATGCTGAACTCTGAAATACTACGAAAAACAAGAATATAGGTGTTCAGAAAAGTATGTCTTTGTAAAACTGACAATAAATAGCAGTAACAATATCATATAGTTTCTCCACTCACAATCACCAACTCACTGGCTCCTTACAGGATTCAGCTCGGTGTCTGATAAAGGTTTACATCATGGAAGAGTATTACCCAAGCTGTTTTAAATACACTGGCCATGTTTGCTGCACTTGTGGGGAGAAAATACCTTGGTGGTTTGTCTTAAGCGTTCATCAGTCAAGGCAAGATCTAATAAGCTATCTAATAAGCTGCCTTATTCTTGTTGCTCAATGCACAGCCCCAAAAGACTTTTTGCCATTTCCCCCAGCCTGGTCAGCATTTTACTTTTCATCTAATAAGAATATGATTAACCAAAAATCATGCAAAATTCTCCAGTTACCAAGGACATAGCCCCCCCAGTATTTTTTCAGTAAGCTACTTATTTGTCTATCTAAGCTTCTACGAAAACTGACCCTTACACAAAACTGTTATGTACAAACTGCAAGCTAGGTTGTGGCTCTGGCCAGGGCTGGTGTCTGATGTGAATAGCTAGCTCAGAGGAGGGATCACTAACAAGTCTTAATTGCAGCAGACTGTGAGTTAAGTGCCTAGGTAGAACTCGTTTTGCACATTTTCACATCTGAATGGCTGTATTTTTGTAGACATTTCAAAGTTTGATGTTGAATGGCATTTTGCCAGAAAAAAAACCCCAAACCAAACAACAAACATAATAGTTGGGTGCTAAAGTCCTACCTTCTGGGCAAACAGAGATTTAAGTGTGATTTAATATTAAGTGTATGTGCATGTGTTAGTAAATATACATATAAACCAGCCACTGCTAGCCCAAATGTGAAGTCTTTATACCAAGACAGAGCATTTAGAATATACCAAACCATTGCAGCATAAAGAAAAATGGTAGATTGTACTAGCAGCCAATATTTCTGAAATCAGCATTTTCACTACAAGGTTATTAATATCCTGCATCTGTTTCATCGAATATTCAAGACGGCACAGATCAGATGTGCTGTGCTGATCTGGACCATTTAGCTCAGAGAGGTGAAAATGTTCAAGCCAGAACACACTTGTTTACCACCCCTAGGACCTTACTAAGTCGTCATGTTATCACAGAAAACATAAGACAGTTTGCTGTCTTTACTACCAAGGCTGCATTTTGAATCCCTCACTGAATCTGTCAGTGATTTTGCAACCATTTACAATGTTTCATACATGCAAGTTATTAAAAAAAAATAAGTATGGACTACACTTCAAGTTTTATATTAAAAATTATTTGATCTGAGCAGATGTTTTCCTGACTAATTACATCTTCTGCAACCCCAAAGCAGGTTTCAAGTATGCTTAGTCAAGAAAGAGCATGAAAATGAAAAAAGCAACTTTTATGTGAAGTCCAACAAAGAGGAAACATCCAGAACACATTTCATTTACTTGGTCTCAGCATTTCCCTAAATTAAATGTTAAGGATTAGACTCTCATTTGACAAGGAATGCTGGAAGTCACATTTGTGGAACTAAGTAAAAGAAAGAAATGCAAAGGTCAGGCAATATTACACACAGTATCCTTTAAAATCTTTTCTTAATATTTAGCAGCCTGGTCAATAGTCCAAGACCCCTGGGCTAGGAGATCTCATCCTGCATTTTTTTCAAAATTAACTGGAAGACATAGACATCAGTAATTGGTGCAGTGCTGGGAGAAGCATCGTTAAGAAGATGGCAGTCACAGCATTCTTCCTCCGTGCTTATTCCAAGCAGCAGCCAGTAGCTAAAACTTCTAGAGTTGCAAAAATTTTCATCTGAAACAAGGATTTTATTTTAATAGCAACATTTTCAGGGGGCAATACTACTTCTAACAAAATCAATTGCATATTAGGCTGAAAAGGTTTGTTCTAAAAATCTGTATCTAGCTAAATCGAAAGATCTGCTTTTTCCTCTCAACACTATATTAAAGCCTAGCACATCTTCTGAATTTTATTCTAATTTATTTTTTTCCAAATAATTCAAATTAGAATGCATTAGGTAAGCCTATAAGTAAGGAGATTCGTCTGTATTCTGATCTAAGAAAAATTATAGGTGAATTGTCAGCATGTTATATTTTTCTTTCTTTTTGACTGTTTGCACATCTTGAAAATTAGGATAAAGGAACTGAAATCTAGTGTTTCAGCATTTATTTCACTGCACTGAAAACAAACAAACAAGCCTAAACTTGCTACATCTATCTGGTAGCAAGTAAAATTGCTAGCAAGGAATCACTGATCATTTTTTCCGTGAAATAAATGTTATTGTCCAGATAAACTTTGCATATTTGCCACAGCTCATCTATGAACTGCTCACAGAAAATCCCAAGAACACAACATGAACATAAAATTCTACTACTTGTTGTCTAAAGGCACCTCAGTTTTACAGCTGGGGTGTTGATGCTTTCAACATTTTTATTACCTGAAAACCCATCAACAGCTTTATAACGATGAATGCAACACAGTTCGGTTTGCATTTGCAAAATTTACTTTTTAAAATGGCAGTTGTGTGCCAGCACATCTGGAAACCACTTTTAATTATACTTTCCTCTAGTGGGAAAGCAGTAGCTTGTACCCATAGTGAAGCTTTTATATCTGACCACACAAATGCTAGCAACCACCTGTGCTTTACACTGATTTTCATTATAGAGTATATCACATTACTACCCTATTATTCCAGAATGACATTTGAAGCTGTTGTGTGACTAAACTGCAGCAAGTGTGGTCTTGAAAAGGCCTCTACTCTACAAAAATGTAATAAACTTGATTGCAGTTAGGGTACTTACCGCTGAGGATATCACAATATGCAGGCTCCTAACATGGGCTTCTCTTGCTCTGAAAGTCATAAAAGATAGACATTAACAATCGTGATTACCTGTCTGGGAATTGAAATTTAGCAAACTAATGTATGTGCCTAAATGAGATACCTTGTAAGTATTTAGAATTCCTTTCCAATATTTGTTTCCGTCCTACTATTATTATAGGAGTACTACAGTCAAATACTCTGTGTCTTCAGCCATGCCCTGAGACTACTAGAAGCTATTTCAGCTGTGATCTGTCAGTCTAACAGTATTTCAACTCTGTCATAAATATTTTCATAGTTTGCAAACACTCTGAGTTACACGACTAGGTTGGGTTTTCTAAACTTAACCTTCCCCCGTTACTCCCTCCTGCCCCACCCATACGTAACAGCTTTTTTGCATCACTGCTCTTCATTTCTGAAGGGGAAAAAAAATAAGGAGAGCTTTAGATGTCTGTGGTACCTTTTTCTTCTTTGCAAGACTCAATATTTTGGAAAACTGTAAGTGTAAGAAAATTTTGTATATCATAACAAATGGAAAGTTGGAGCACTTGTAACGCTCAGCCCTTGGGAGACCTGGCATGCCCAGGGACAGACTCACCAGAAATGGACAGCAGTACATCTAACTTTGCAGAATGTAAAGTATACAAATTTACAGACTATATTTTAGGATAGTTTGCTATGTTTACCTGCACAATGGGCAACTAAATAAAAAATTAAGAAGTCCAAATATTACTTTAGTATAATTTAATCTGCTAATCATTTACTATGATCGAAAGAAAAGCTTCCACACTATTATATATCTAAAAAGCCACATTCACCTGTCTCATATTTTCTGCCTTTAATTCAGGACTTAAGTTTTGCAATAACTCATGAAGCCACAAACGATCTCTTGCAGGACCAAGCCTTCTCTCAATGTACTGCCTGCACAACTTCACTGCCCGCTGCCAAGGGCTCTGGGATTGCAAATGAAAGAAATTCCTACTTCGAGAAAGACTCAAAGAAGTGCTTAGCCTGGGATCCTGAGAGAGTCACTACACTCCCTCTCTACCAGGCATAACAACTGATCTGTACACTCACAAGTACCTTGGCTTTGCTCCTGCCCTCCCACCACTCTCCCCCCCAGCTACGCACAGCCTCACCGAAGCACAGAAGCGTCCCAGTGCCGCTGTCTCACACCACCCAGGAGAGCTGCTGCTTCTACGGCAGGCAGGACTCTCCAGGTCACCAGAGGGGAACCAGCAAAATTTACTTCAAATGCACCTTTTTTTTCGTCATCTCAGAGCCTCCCATGTGACACCTGGTAGGCATTTAAATGTTCATCCTACTAGTATGTATTAAAACAATATAAGGAGTGTTCACTGGGTCATATATATAACTTTTGCCCAAATGTGTGTAATGTTTTAAGAGACTGAATATGTTAATGGTTCATAATCCAAATGCCATAAAAGCATAACTTGATTTCACATTGCAAATATATTTATCTATTCAAAGAAAGCACAATATTACTCCTCCTTTTATTATCTGTGGTAAAGATTTGACTGATAAAATAAAATGTACATTTCTGCAAGTTGCTTAAACCTAAAAGAAGAAAAAGGATTGTGATCTACAGCCAAATAAAGGCACATTCTGAATATAACTTTTTAGAAGTTTTCCAACCGTGTACTTAAAAGGCAAACAAAGACTAAAGGACTCTACAGTACTCTACACAAGATAAAAATAAACTTTATTTGTTTTAAGATTAAGGTACCCTGAAATCAACCTTACTTAAAGAAAATTATGTCGATTTAACAAAATAATAAATCTGGAATGTAAATTCATTTAATCTTGGACATATAGCAGCTAATGCAGCATTTTAAAAGGGATATATTAGAAGACAGGTAGCTGCAGTTTCTGAACTCTAATTGAAATGGTGGTATGAATTGGCATGATCAAGGTCAGCCACAAGACGTTTTTAGAAGAGGAGAAGGATGACGGAAAAGACTGCAAATAGTCAAAATAAGCACTCAGATGTCTGCTTCTTTACGACACAAGGAAGTCATGTTCAAGCTTTTCTTTCAGTAAAACATCCTCTTTGAGGAGTGCCAATGAAGACTACGAAGCTGCTTGAGGAAGATGGCAATGCCAATCATGCTAGTGCCATTGGGAAATAAGGAGGAAGAGACAATTTTGGCATCCTGGAGCAGCCAGGTCGCAGGGTGCTGGATCCAAAGAGCTGCAAAGTCAGAGAGGTTCTCTCTGTTCATTGCAAAGGGCCTTAGTTCAGCCTCTTGCCCTTATACCTCTTTAGCTATCTCACTTGTAACGCTGTCATCATGAGCTGAAGGATCTGACTGGGAAGGAGAGCAGAAATGTCTTTGAAGTCATGAAATATATCCACAGTCCTGGATACCTGCCATTTTAAAACACTGAGCTAAACGCACTCAGCCTTAGTGGCAGGTTAACAGCCTTGAAGCAAGGAGTAAACAGAAACTCCACACCATGGATGCATACCCCTTGCCTAAATCCCTTTGATTGCATTTGGGTGCACTGGATTTTTACTCCTAGAACAGGACAGTTAGGCAGACCGCATGCCTGAAGCCATGTCGGAGCCTGCCCATCATGCTGCTGCCCCTAAGACCTGCTGGAAACCACCTCCAGTGCCAGGGGCTAGTGGTGCTTCGGGCAAAACACATCCGCAGAAGGGAAAACATCTGGACTTAGGTACAGGGTGCCAAGGAGGCTGAGTAAGGAGAGGGATTACTTCTAGAATAGCGTTGCTGACAAAGCCGCAGAAGTTTTCCCCAGAGCAGGGTTAATGTTGTGCCTATTCTTTCCTATAGCAAACTGACTGAAAATGCTAAAAAATCTTTGCAATCTCATTGGCTCTGCTAAGGAAGCTTGACTGGAAGGACAATGCATCTTTGTTCTCAATTAAAAACATTATTTGGTGCAGTAATTATTTAAAAGTCAATAGGAATATGATTTTTTAAATTATAACCATGATTTGTCAACTGAAGCAAATGTTTTAAACTATCAAGACTTGGTAGAAAAGTGAGGGAGTAATAGCAAACATTACTATGATTACATGTAGCCTTCAGCCAGGCAGTGCAATCTTCCTTGTATTCTGAATTCACTGCAGCATAATCACAAATCAAAATCATAACTCTAGTGAAAAACCACATATGGCATGCTGATATAGAAGAGATTTAATTAGCACACTACATTACTGGATACTGTGAGTACTATTCCTGCAACATTCTCCTTTTGTAATACAGAGCAATCATGGGTATTCTAATACTGAAAAATGGGAAGCAGAGCAAGCAAGAAATTGAGAGAACTTGCATTAAATTGGATTTTCTCATCTCCTCCTGTAGTTTTTACCACCCAGATGACAAAACATTATCATTAGCAGTTTATATCAAAAGTTAACATTTGCCCATAGTGTTCTATATTCTCTAAATCACAAAGGTCGGAGCCTGTTATACAGTTCCCTTATCTTACTCTGCTACTTTAGAATCTAAGAGCGCATTGTGCACATTAATCTTTCATGGCAGAGTTCACTGAAGTTGTGCCAAAATTCAATAATTATGTTCCATCCGATGCAGCAATTTATTTATCTCATTGGTGAGATTTAGAACATATAGAACAAAGTGTTTAGTTTATATGAATGAAATGCTTGCTCAAAAACAAACCCCAAAACAACCCACAAGATGAAATAAAACAACCTTGTTTAATTTCTGAAGTTTTAAAACACACAGTATAATCTATTGAAGAATAAAGCTATTTTTGCAAGATCTCATGGTTTCTTGATAAACTGAAAGAGTTCTAAAATACATTTGAGGGGGTGTGAGGTTTTTGTTTTGTTTTGTTTTAATTTTTTTACAAATACTTTTACAGCATTTATTCAAATGTAAAATAATATGTAACACTTACACTCACTACTAACCCATGAAATATTAATGTCTAGCGGTCATTGAAAATGCCAACTACAAAGCAAAAATTTGTATTTTGAATAGAGAAAAAATTTGTTTATTCTGCTGACATAGGTAACTGGGAGTTCAACAGTTCTATGGAGTAAATTCTAAGATAGAAAATTACAGTAAAGTTAAGCTTTATAATTGAAGTCTTTCATTATATGTTTGCAAACAAATAGAAAACATGAAGCCCTCCAAGTAGGAAGACTAAGGAAATGTTATTCATAAGGGCTGTTTAAACAAGGGAAAAAAGGGGATAATGGAGAATACTTATTATCCTTCACATTTCATAGTCCCAGGAAAAATAGCTAACCATTTATTTATCGACCAAAGTAAAAAGAAGAAACTTCAATCTACTGCTTTGGGATTTAAAACCAGAATATAGTATCTGTACATTTTAAACTTTTTACTTTATTCTTGTGAATACAAAATGCAGATTTTTCTGGTGGAAACATGACTTCTTTGTATGTTCGTACAGACAATAGATGAAGGAAAAATTGTCTGCAATCAAAACCCAAATTTATAATGTTTTAACTTTTTAAGCAAAACTTTCTTTTACTTCCTACACCACATTTTACACTTCAGGCATGCTATCAGACAAAATTTGACTCTCAATCTAGAAACTGATCACAAAGTTTTTGGAGCATAACTCACCATGATTTATAACGCAACCCTTCACCAACCAAACCAAAATGAAAACCTCTAGAAGCAGTGCACTAGCATCTGTTCATTATTTCACAGTAAAACCTTCTAGATAAAACAAGGAACATCATAGTAGAACATTTTTAAAGATCTGCATTCACTAGATATGTATATGCATACTTTAAATTGACTGTATCTAATTTAGAAACTCAGGATAAATTACTTCCATGCACCAGCCAAATATATTCCATAATGATTTGCAAAGATTCTACTATCATGCTTACTTTTGCACCCAGTATGGTCATTTTCTGGCAATGCTTTACATTAAAATAGGATTCAACTGTAGTGGTTTTCCCCCTGATGTAAAACTTCTTTAAAAATCCAGAAATATACAATTATGTCCTATGTTTATTTTGCTAATGTTCTCCATCTATTTTTTCCAGTATGTTAATCTTCGTCTGCTTTCATTCACTGTAAATAGAGTGCTATGGTTAAATTCGTAGGAGACTTTTCACTGTTGCAACTCGGTCTCCTGAAACATAACAATGAACAAGCTCTCCCAGGCAAGTTATATGAAAGTACAGACACTAAAGAGTCTATAAAACTGAGTTTTTCCCAACCTAGCTATGTCTTGCGTTATGTAATAAAGGAAACACACACACACACACACACACCCCACAAACACCTTACAGAAAATGTACAGTTTAACGGAAGAAAGACAATACCTGTAAATCCCATTTTAACAGCAGAAACTACTGCAAAAGGGATCAAGGCTCGGGGGGCGGGGGGCAGGGGAAGGTGCAAAAAGGCTGTTCCAAATCAATATTGCTGCTGAAGTATAGTGTTGCTTATTAGTAAAACACACATAGAGGAAGGAAAAAGCAACTCCTCGGTTATAGTCACAAGTGCGGTTACATAAAATAAAAATACCTAAGAAAAATGCTGCCTAACACATTCTGTCTTTACATTGAACGCACATGGAAAAGACACCGGGGTAGAACATACACAGCATGTAACAGGAGGTCCTTAATTTCCAGTTCCTGGGCTGCTTTGTTAAATGCAGATTAAATTCACAAAACGTTCAAGTGTACAATAATAATGTATTCACTTACAGTGCCAGACTTGTTTATATAATATCAGTGAGGAATAAGCACCCATTTATTGCACTGATGATCTCCACAAGTTTCAAAACTCTGAGCACACTTGAAACATGAACTTTTTCAGCTCCTTGTTAATGTCTAGACTTTCTCCCTTTTTAAACAATAAAGGACAACCCATCTCCTGCTCCCTGTCTCACAGATCAGACCCTGCCCAGATTTTAAGAAATCAGGATAAATCCAAAGGCACATCTGAGGTTTCCCTTGCAAAATTTCCCACAGTGGATTTAGGCATGTATTTTTTAAATATAACAAAAATTTTCACTCGCACAATTAAAACAAAGAAACGTCTCAAAAATATCATTACTTACTGTTCACTGAGCATAATTTACAGAGTTTAAAAGTTTAAAGATTCATCTGCTTTACATCCACAAGTGTTTTAAGCAACCCCTAGTACTGTATGCTGCTCAATATGACAATTAGTGCTGCTTTGGCATTTTGAAAAATATAAAGGTTCCGATGATCCTCATTATGCCTTAGGTCCCTGTAGCCTGGTTTTTGGAGGTGCACAAACTGCAAAAACTTAGAATGATAATAGCAACAATTTGGTAAAGGAAAAAACAGACACCACCACCACCCTCAAATGCTTCAGATATACTGTATAAAGTCATTTTGACATGCCTACACAACTGGTTGTGGCAGCTTTCAGACATGATTCCTAATCACAAAAAAATGCTTCAGGTTCTTTTAGAGAAAGCTTGCCGTTGGGAAGTTGATTTTGGCCAAGTGCCAAAATCATGTGCAAAAGGGGCCCTCATTACCAATTCATGGCAGCCTTCAGTGCTGACAAAAAATGTGACCCAACAGGCTAAAGCAACAACTAAAATTAAAAAGTATGAGACAAAGACAACTTACTTAATATTCCTTCCATCGCCACATTAAACTTTTCCGTAATTAAACCCTTGTTAATTCAAAGCAGTTTTCAACTACTTTTAAATGATTGAACAGGCAGTCTGTAACAGTTGAAAGCTTTCCCTGTAAATTCTCCCCAGCCACTCCACTTTTAGCGGCATTTGGGTCCGACAGCAGAACTTTCTGCCGTGTGCCTCTGCAAGAAACCCCCTCTCCAGAAAGAAGCGAGGCGCCCGAGCGTATTTCAGCAAAAACTAAGCAGAACACTACAAGATTTTGCAAGCGTTAGAGGCATAGGAGGAGTGAGGAGGGGGGAGGAGAGAAAGAGCTCAATAGGCAGGAGCAGCTATTTCCTAAACTTTCTAAAAAGCTTATCAAAACGGGCATGCAAACATTAAGCAATTGCAATTAACAGTGCTCCTGACACCACTATCCCATAAAAGCAGATTTGATACACGGCCTTACCTAGATGTCGTCTGGCTTTTCTGTGGATCAAAAAGTTTCCTGCCTAAGCACAGAGATATTCTTTCACAAACCATAAAGGCCCCTTTTATTAATCCAGCACTGTAACAGCCTGCTTTCTACACCACGTTGAGAGCAGGATGCGTCAGCTTTCGAGAGAAAAACAGTCTTAATACACAATTAGTGGCAGATTGTATAATAGAGGATTTATCTTAAAGAGTGAAAAGGCATTTTTTAAAAAGCGAAGAGGGTGCGGTCAGATGTTAGGCTATCCCTGAGAAAAGGGGCCTAGGCTGCACTAGTACCTAAATACTAGCAGAAGCTTACTGGGAAGGGAGCCAATGGAATGACTTTGTTTGACCCAGCTGCCAATCTCTCCTGAAGCACTGCGCCAGACTAAACACTGACACTATTTTAACTCAAATCAGGCTACAGCAGCTGTTTGCTTTCCGGCTCTCAGCTATGCACCATGGCCATGGTGACTCTGCACAGCACATATGATAGAGTTGGGCAACTTCTGCTAAAATATGTTCCGTGTTTGGGTTGGTGGTATAGAAGCAGGGGGTATGCTGTTCTGATATTTTTTTAAATGTCTCTGCCTCTATTTTCCTCAAAGTGGGGAAAAAAAATAAAAAGGAAAGAAAGAAAGATTTGAGGCTTTCAAAAATTCAGCATTGCAAGTCAGGTGAAAGGAGAGAAGTGAGTTCCTGATTGGGGGCTGAGAAGAACCAGAATATATTCTATAGGCATGCATGTGCATCTAGGACTCCAAAGTCTGTCTACAACTCAAAATTATTTATTTTAGTTGCTCTAAAATTGTCATTAAAGTAATCAACAGAATCTCCCTGTCACTCCAACTGTAAAGTGAAAGTGTATGCATAGAGATAGATACGTAAATAAACAGGCATTACATGTGTGCATACATGGACATATTTGCATATACATCTGATTCTGATCTAAATTACACCAGTGCAAATTGCATGGCAAGCAATGAAGTTATTACAGGTTAAAACTGAGAGTAGAATTCAATAGCCAATTTGCATATGAAAGCATATGAGACTGAAAAAATACATAAGCTTTACGAGTAATAGGCATACGGCATGGAGGTTGGCACATCTTTTCTAATTCAAAAAAAGTCAAAGAAGAAATGTAGCAACAGAAACAAAGCACAGGAGGCTTCTGAAGTACTGGGCATGCAGCACAGTCAGACACAACACCTACAGTTTTGCAGCATTTCTACCTAAACTCAGCCACAATAGCTAAGTCAAAACTTTGTTTCCCCTCATCTCATCATGGACGATTGTTGGCTATTCCCAAAAACTGCATATCATGATAATTTGCTCGTTCAGTTAAGAAAAATCAGAAGAATACCTCCAGCTAAATCCAAATAGAGTAGAAAGCAAACCAAATCCTTCTCATTTAATATAAAAGTGTGATTTATCTTGGTAGAGAAAAGGACAAGGGAAAGGTCTCGCTCCTGACTTCTGAATGTCTTCACTAAGCATTGCTGGGTATCTCAAATTCAGTATGTATACTCAACAAAGAAAACAGGGGAGGGGGGAAATACAACAAAACAGAAACAGAAAACAAAACAAAATGAACAACAAAAAAAAATCTAAATTATGAAAGCTGAGCCTGTTGCTGTCTTAAACTGTTGTATACCAACTGGTCGGAATAAGCTGTTCATTGATCTGCTACCAGAAACCAGTGCAAGTCACTGGTATCACACAAGTGCAAATCTGTATAACTGTCTGTCCCTCTCACTGGCTCTCCACTATATTAGCAGTTTAAGGAAAGGTCCTGGAAATCTTAAAGAATCCATAAAATTAATAAGGTTGACAAATTAAATGAGTAATGGCCAGCAAAATAAATGTCCAATGTTCTTATCTAACATGAGGACTGAAATGGAAGAGGAGACCTGCATTGTCTCTGAAATGCCAAGAAAGAGGAATTAAAGAGGAATTAAAGAGCAAATTTCAAGAAAGGCAGTTACCTACACATGAGGAGTCTGAAATCTTAAAATGGCAGACAGGTGAGACAAAGCTAACAATTTATATAGTCCCTCTTTTCTCTCTCTAGGGACCACAGCAAGCACTTGTCATGAGATGGATTTGCAGGACCCCTAAAGCAAATATGAGTCCTCAGTAAGGACTACATGTCCTCTATGAAATCACACCTCGCACTGCACAAAACAAGAAAGGCAACACTGCAGTGATGGGTCTGGAAAGATGTTAACAACACTGAAATTAGTGTGGCTGAAAAAGAACAAAAGTACAAGATACGAAACAAAATATAGGCTGGGGTGAAGTTTTGCCAGCTCCTTGAAGCAGCAAAAAAGAAGTAATATGGACAAATAATTTAGTAACAAAATTTGAGAATGATAGGAAGAGAGGAGTATTGTTCTCGGTGAAGCCATCAAGGAACTCATCCAGGACAGGACAAGATCAGGATGAGGTAAAGTGGATAGCCACTTAAAACACTGACATAAAAGAAGACAAGACTCTACACTTGGAGGTCTAACATAAAGACTTTTAATTCAAATGCAGTATAATTAGCAACCTTGTCCTTCTTGGAAAGCTAATTGAAAATTTATTCCTGTTTCAGTTTGTGAGGGTAGGTCCTCTTAGCATCACTTCCAATTGTAAGTTAAATACTATTGTCATAATTGCCCCAGGATGGCTGCAGAAGAGGGAGGTCATATCTGGCATTTTTTTCACTTTTAGACAAATTTTATCAGCCTTGGGCAATGTATGAAGAAGCATAAGGAAGCACTGGAATAGGTACTAGTAGAGCTTTGCTGATGAATACAAATCCCTTTCCTTCTAAGAAAAAAACTGTTTAGAATACTTATTTTCTTGTAAATGAAGAATTAGTATACCTAAGCATATTTGCAGTCCCTGTTGTAGAAAATCTTTGGTTGCTCCTAAAAGGGTTCTCTGTTAGAAATAACGTATTCCCTCTTTTTGCTTTGATTTTGAGGTTAGGGAGCTGAGTGTGTATGTGATTACACAGTGTATCTCTGCCATCTAAAATGTTTTCAAATGTCAATACTGATCAAGTTCAAGATCAGAGGTTTTAGATGTACTTTTGAGAAACTCAGTAGCTTTGAGATCTCTGTCCCATTAAAAAAAAAAAAAAAAAAAAGAAGTCAAATGAATAGAGGAGAAAACTTTCGTTGGTATCTCCATGAGCAAATATGGAAAGAAATATGTAGAAGAAAAAGACTTTCTAAATGCTTCACTACTTCACAGTAAAAACTTCCATTAGATCCACACACTTTTAAATATCAAAGTTCAACTAATTTAAAGATATTAATCCACAGGAAAGCAGGCTTCACTGTTCATGAAATGCTTGCTTTTTGCCAGGAAAAAGCATATTGGGTATATCATCTAAAGGCTTCTTTGTTTGCTTGTTTTGCTTTTTAGTTGCAACTACAGAGTGACTTCTTTTCATCCTCATTTCTTCTATGTTCATTACTATTATTTTGGTCCACTAATTTATAACTAAATATCTCTTCACTACAAGTCAATTTTAAAGCTCTAATTGATTTCAGAGGAATCAGGGTCTTATCCTTTTCATCCCCATCCCCAAGAGTTTCTCAGAAAATGATGCATATAGAGCACTATGCAGGTAGCACTGTGAGGTTATTTATAACTTTCAGTTTGTGTGTGGCTTTGCATCAGCCAATTCTGGAAGGGACAATGGAAGAAATTGACATGATAACTGCAAGTCATATATGCCCATCTAGCACTGGAGACTCTGAGCTCCTACAGTGCTTTGTATTTGTTCAGTTACTGAGCTATATACTAACTGCTAAGCTTTCCAGTAAGAAGCACTGAGAAATGAGAGAAAAAAATAAATTAATCATAGAACAAAACTTGCATTTCAGTATTTCAGCTACTTCAGGTAAGTTAGATTTCCTTGACCAAAACTGACTTCAAACAATTTTATTTCCCTACCTAGTCCAATACATATCACAAACCTCTAATGTTATTAATATAATTAATTTATAAGATGCTTATTTTAAGCTGGAAGACAATGGTGAAATACAAGGGAAAAAATAAAAAAAAAAAAAAGAACAAACCAACACCACTCCCTCAGTCAGGAATACATGCTATCCTTTCTATTAAAAAGTAAGAAACATAAATAAATTCAAGAGACAGTCACCTATTCATAGTGAAATGGAACCCAGATGGTAACAGCTGAGAAGAAATTTGCTTTAGAAACTTGATTGCATAAATATCTTTCATGAAGGATTTTCATAATCCTCTGAGTAAGCCAGTGTCCACCACACCACTACCAACAGTACTCATTACACTCCTCTTTCACATTTGGATTGGAAAATCTGGTATTGCCATAGTCCATACTCATCTTTTAAACAAGAGCGTAGAACATGACAGTGACTTCTGTAGCTATGGAATTAGTTTAATTCAGACTCCAAAATTAGTCTTACACAATCTCATCATCTCCAGATGCTCCTTTATACTCATAAATCTACTAAAATGTTTATATTGTCCCATGCAAAGGGGTGAATGCCTGCTGTGGATTGTTGCTCCAAGGCAGCAATAACTTACTATGTCTTTTCTGTAGCAAGTTGCAGCGTCTTTTGAAATACAATCTATAGACATTTGCTCTTTCCATCACACCTCCCGCATTTCCACAAGCCAAAATATATTTATGCTTCAAGACATCTTCTGGAACAAATCAGTTTTAGTTTTGAATTAAAATACAGCATGACATGAGACAGATATAGCTGGGGCTTCTCCTAAGAATAAATTTGTGTGCTTTCAGAACAGAGACCAAGCAAACATCAAGCTTGCATATATGCCTTAGTTCCAAGTCAAGGAAATAGCTAACATATGTATCAAAAATTCAGTACTGAACATAATTATGTTAGATATAACACAACTGGCCCCCTGAAGACCACCACCCAATCTTACTCATTCCATCTTTGGGATCAATTATCATGTTGTTATATTAGGTAGTGCTGAGAATCCATCAAGAAAGAAGCTCCTATTGTGTTGCCAAACAAAAAGGCAATTCTTGCCTCAAACATCATCCTAATATTTTGTCAGTCAGATTCAGTCTTGGTACATAAGATCCCTTCCCTGAGCTCATACACAAGGTTAAGTCTCTATTCCCACCACCACAATCTCTTCTTTAGTTCTGATTACTGAAAACGGGAAAAATATTTCAGTTTTTCTTTTGTGGGTAAATCCCTTATATAGATTTTACTATTTATCATTTTCTTTACAGGAAGTTAAATAGATTGACGAAATTAAAAACCAAGATGAAAATAATGAAGAAGATTGTTGGTAATGCAGCTCTCAAACATTAAACAAGCATTAACAACTGTTTCATACTTAGCATTAAATATAAAAATAAGATGGACATCAACCACATTATTGCATGCTACCTAGATGCCAGCAAGTCTAAAAAGGAAAATGACACAGCATTTCAAGAAACCAGGATTCTTGGTGTTTACTTCTCACACTGCTCCTAGCTCAATGGGTAACCTTGAGTACATAACTTAGCCTCTTCTGTCCCAGATTTTAGCTGATGTAAATTCACAAGGTTCAAAAGGCATGTGAAAGGACTCACACAGTCAAGCCTTTGGACCTTTACATCTTAGCTTCTCTAAAAGTGTGGCAGATAATATTTTGGAAGTAATTGATAGCTATATTAACATGAACACTGTTAATTCTTGTTAAATGGGTTCAGATCTACTTTTGCAGCAATGATGAAAGAATCAAAGTGTTTCATTGTAAATTAACTAAATTGAACTACAATTTCTGAATGCTTGTAATGTTCATCTAGAATAGAAATAAATACCAAACAAGTCACTACTGAATATCAAGAATAAAGCTGTGGTTGCTTTAAGTGATGTTTTTAGGTACATTGGAAAGACAGGCAATCAGATTCAGTTTTTCACTGCATGCTTCACAAAGATAGTCCTAAGCACTAATGTCTAGAGTTTTAAACTACCTGCTTCACTGCAAAGCTTAAATAACCAATCATTCTGCCAATGCATATGCCTTTAAGTCAGTGCTGTGTTGACTCTTTAAATATTTTCAGTTTTTACTATAAACTTTTCAGACAAAAATTTCTCTTAGAGAACAAGGACCCTACACAACCAAATGGAGAGAGAAGTTACTGCTTTCTGTTTTTTCAGTCTCACCTGTTTAATTACAGCTGACGCAGCACAGATGCATGCATTACTCTTGTCTGGGGGATAGCCTGTTTACCAACCTTTTAATGACTTACAGTTGAGATCACCTCATTTAGGAGTCATGATGGTATTGACTGTGAATGTCAAGCAGAAGAGCCTACCAGCTCCATCAGGAAACTAAAAACCTGTTTCTGCTACTCTGCTACTCTAAGCTCTGGAGAGAAAAAGAGGTAAGTGGGGTTTGCACGAAGTGATCATTTCAAAATCCTCCTCAGCAGCCATTTCCATAGCTGCACACTTAAAGAAAACCAAAATGAAACCTGGCAATATGAAAGAAATTCCTCTGACCTTTGTGCATCCTACACCAAAACAGTTGGGTTTCCAAATTATTGCACTAGACATTGGGAAATTGTAGCCTTTATTTGCACATAATAAATCAATCTATAAAATGTCTGTAAACAAAACATAACATGCATGTGAAATAGTATATGCAATATTATTATTGTAGATTTAATGCAAAACTGTCTGCCTAGAGTTTTCTCCTTTCAAATCCAATAAAAAGCACCAAAGGAAAATTTTTAGGACACATTATTCTTTGCCAGTCAAACAACTGCCTAAGCATAGAAGCAACAGATGATCAAGCTCCATTATTATCTGCTATTATTGCACATATGTGAAGGCCCAAGAGAAAAGACTATGAGCTGCAGCCTCTTGACTATGTTAGGTAAAAAAATCATAACATTACATGGGTTTGGTTAGGGGTCTGTGGTACACTAGTGAATAAATAATTCCTAATATCTAGCCTGAACCTCCCCTGCTGCAGCTTGTAACCCTTTCCTTTAGTCCTGTTGCTTGTCATCAAGAAGAGTCTGGCCCTCTCCTCACTCCAACTTCCCTTCAGGTAGCTGCAGAGAGCGATAAGGTCTCCCCTCAGCCTCCTCTTCTGTAGACTGAACAACCCCCTATCCCTCAGACAATCCTCACAGGTCATGTGTTCCAGGCGATTCAGGAGCCTCATTGCTCTTCTCTGGACATGCTCCAGCACCTCAATATCCTTCCTATAGTGAGGGGCCCAGAACTGAATACAATACTCAAGGTGTGGCCTCAGCAGTGCTGAGTACAGGGGGATGATCACCTCCCTGTTCCTGTTGACTACAGTGTTTCTAATACAAGCCAGGATGCCATTGGCTTTCTTGGCCACCTGGGCAAACTGCTGACTCATGTTCAGTCAACTATCAACCAATACCGACAGGGCTCCTCTCCAAGTTGCAGCTTTCCAACCACACAGCCCCAAGTCTGTAACTTACCGTGGGGTTGCTGTGACTTGAGTGCAGGACCTGGCACTTGGCCTTTTTGAACTTCGTACAATTAGCCTTCGCTCATCCTTCAGTCTAACCTGTCCAGATCCTGTTGCAAAGCTTCCCTACCCTCAAACAGATTGACATTGCCACCCAGCTTGGTGTCGTCTGCAAACTTACTAAATCCCCTCATCCAGATCATCAATAAAGATACTAATGAGGACAGACCCCAGTACTGAACCCTGGGGGACACCACTAGTGACTGGGCACCAACCAGATTTAAGTCCATTCACCACCACTCTGTGGGCCCAGCCATCCAGACAGTTTTCATCCAGTGCAGAGTGTACTTACCCATTCATAACATAGAATCTTGGTATGTAATGATCCCTAAAACGTTAAAATATTTGAGGAAATACTTGAGGAATGGCTTCAACAAGACCCAGTACAAGCTAAAACTTCCTCAAACATTGTGTTCTCAAAAAAAAAAAAACAACACCCAACCAACAAACCAAACATAAACAAAAAAACCCAACAAAAAAACAACACAGCATAGTAAGAAGAGAGGATAAGTACTAGACTATGATCCATTTAAATTCACCTACATTCAACTTGATGCTGAAAATGATGGTATATCCAGATGCATGTGGTGTCTACATACAACTAACATATTTAACAAATGTTACTTCAAGAAGGTGACAAGACCATGCAAGACATGGAGAGCAAGCTGACTCATTTTCTTCTGTTAAATAACATTTTTAAAGCATTAAGTGTCATTGCTCAAGTGACTGACCACCACAGAGAACCTAGTCAGGAGAGAGAACAAAGAAACAGAAGGAAACAAACCTGTTTCCTGGGCTTCAAGCAGAAGAATATTGATTTTTCAGTACCTTTTTTTTTTTTTTTTTTTTGAGGGGGGTGACTATTCAAGTCCTAATACATTGGATATGAAGAACCTGAAATGAAAAGGAGCAATATTTGATCTTTCATCATTTGGCATGAAAGACTAAGCAAGCTGCAATCAAATGTCAGTACAGTGCTCATAGGTAAAGAACCTAAATTGGACTGGTGGAGTGGAATGAAAATTATGAGTAGGAATTGTGGGTGCGTTAATAATAATAATAATAACAACAAGAAAATATGAAGGGAAAAGCAGAATGTAGTGGGTTAGACAGAATAAAAATAGGAAGAGAGAATGAAAAGACATTTTTTTTCCCTCACTCATCAAACCTGTAACCATGGGGCAGAAGAAACACAAACTTCAATTCTTTGCTTCCATTCCATTGTTGGACAGAATTAATGATGGGCATCTCACAGGTTATTCAGCCCGAGAAAGAAACCAATTTGGAAACTAAGCTTTTCCTGCTGTAAAGAGCACCTGCCAAACAATGGCAGCAGCTGTGTCACTGGAGATTCATAGATTTTGTTAAATTTTGGAGTTTCTTTTAGCAATCATACCCAGAAAGTGTGCCAGAACACAACATTTGCAGTATTCCTATAAGCAATGTGACCAAATATATCAGAAAAAAGTCTTTGAGTGCAAATTCTGTTCCTTCATAGAAACACTTGCACTAACACAAATGCTATGTGAAACTTTATGTTTAAAAAGATTGTCTGCCTTATAATCCTTTTTATTAAGTAAAATCTATTGCAGAAAACCATAAAGAATTACTCATCACAATCTTAATGATGACTTAAATATTAGCAAAAATTGAGACAACTACAAACCGTTGATTTTTATTTCAAACCTGTGTTAAGCTGAACTATGTTCCTTTAATTCTATCAGGTATACCTCAGAGATGTATCTGTATTGTGGAATTGTGGGGTATAAGGGAATCTAGCACTCTGTAGAAACTACTCTTTCAATTAGAGAAATGCATCTGATGCTCTGCTAGGGTGGATTTCCATGACAATGAGGCTACGAATTTTATACCAGCTGGGTATGAGCTCCCATACAAGTGCTAAATTTTGTACTGAAATTTGGGACATGAGAGAAAAATGCCCAAAACATTTGCTTAGCATCAGATGCAGAGAGTCTATGTTCTTAAATACTGTACAAAATGGAAGGAACCAAAAATAGTGACATATTGTTAATGTATAGGAAAAAAAGTGTTGCTTAGACATGCCTTAATTAGTAAACCCAGTTTATTTAAAAAAAAATAATAAGAAGGCAATTTTTTCAAAATTGTTAAGCAACAAGGATATTTATGCAGTTTTCTCAGCACTCAGTATAGGACTAAAAAGCCTGCAATTTTCAAGGTGATTTGCAATTTCAATTAATTTGTTGAAGGTTTTGTAGCTCAATAATGAGACATTTTCATCAGCTATTAGTGAATCAGAGCTGTTTGCAGCTTTAATTCAAACACAGTAAATACAAATGCAAATGTGTGCATGATTTTCCATTATCATTTCTAGAGGGTGAAAGAAGGCAAATGATCTTCAGGAGAATGGGGATGTTTATCATGATTTGCCTAAAATTGGTTAACAGCCCCATACTGTTGGAAGTGAACTGAAAGTTGTTGATGAATGCCAATATTTGGATTGTGAAGGAACTGCAAATGGTCATTTGGTGCTGAGGTGTTGGCTTTACCTCCCTGAAAACTGAAAATCTTAAAACTTTAAAAGATACAATTGCCAACAAAATTTGACAGTTGTGAAATCCCATTCTTTCAAAGCATCTTTAAGCATCTACCTCCACAAATCTGGTTCAGAGCATAACAAACTGAATTTCTGTCAGTTGGCAAGTATATTTCTCCCTTCCAAACCAAGCTGTTTCCTATTAGCAGGAAAAGGAACACTAATGCAAAATGTAGGCCCACTGATGAATGAGGTGGGTGACCTGGTGACAGAGGACACAGACAAGGCAGAGTTACTGAATGTATTCTTTGCCTCAGTCTTTACTTGCAAAGACTGGTCCTCAGTTGCTGGACTAAGACTCTCCCTTAGTCATGGAGGACTGGGTTAGAAAACACCTAATCTGTAAACACACAAGTCCACGAGCCCTGATGGCATGTACTCATGAGCACTGAAAGAGCTGGATAAGGTTGTCAGAAAGCCACTCTCCATTATTTTTGACAGGTCAAGGAGAACAGGGGAGGTGCCTGAAGATTGAAGGAAAGCCAGTGTTGCTCCAATCTTCAAAAAGGGCAGGAAAGAGGACCCAAGAAACTACATCCCTGGAAAGGTGATGTAACAGCTCATTCTGAAGGTCATCTCCAAGTATGTGGACAAAAAAGAAAACTATCAGGAATAGTCAGCATGGATTCATGAAGGGGAAGTCATGCTTGATCAATCTGATACCCTTCTATGACGGTGTGACCAGCTGAGGGCAGAGCAGTGGATGTTGTCTACCTTGACTTTGGCAAGGTTTTTGACACTGTCTCACGTAACATCCTTATAGCTTAGGAAGTGTGGGTTAGATGAGTGGACAGTGAGGTGGCTTGAGAACTGGCTGAGTGACAGAGCATAGAGTGCAGGTTCTAGGTGGAGGCCTGTGGTTAGTGGTGTTCCACCAGGGTCAGTAGTGGGTCCAATCTTGTTCAATGTATTCATCTGCTACCTGGATGAATGGATAGAGTGTATGCTCAGCAAATCTGCTGACAATACAAAACTGGGAGGAGTGGCTGACACACCAGATGATTGTGCTGCCATTTAGTAAGACCCAGGCAGGCTGAAGAGCTGGGCGGAGATGAACCTTGTGAAGTTCATCAAGGGCAAGGGTAGAGTCTTGTATCTGGGGAATAATAACCCCATGCATCAGTACAGGTTAGGGGTTGACCTGCTGGAAAGCAGCTCTTCAGAGAAAGACCTGGGACTGCTAGTGGACAACAAGTTCCATTGTGGGCAGGAAGACCAATGGTGTCCTGAGGTGGATGAAGAGTGTGGACAGCAGGTCAAGGGAGGTTATCCTCCCCTTCTACTGTGCCCTGAAGAGGGCACACCTGGAGTGTTGTGTCCAGTTCTGGGCTCTCCAGTTCAAGAAGGACAGAGAACTATTGGAAATAGTCCAACAGACATCCACAAAAATGTCTAGGGGACAGGAGCATCTCTCTTACAAAGAAGAGGCTAAGAGACTTGGGGCTCTTCAACCTGAAAAAGAGAAGACTGAGAGGGGATCTTATTAATGCATATAAATATCTAAAGGGTGGGGGTTATGAGGATGGGTCTGGGCTCTTTTCAGTGTTGGCCAGTGACAGGACAAAGGGCAATGGGTTCAAACAAGAACATAGGAGATTTGACTTGAGCTTAAGGGGAAACTTCTTTACTTTGAGGGTGTCCTAGCCCTAGAACAGGGAGGTGGTGGAGTCTCCTTTTCTGGAGACTTTCAAAACCCACCTGGATGTGTTCCTGTGTAACCCGATCTAGGCATACCTGCGTTAGTAAGGGAGTTGGACTAGATGACCTCCAGAGGTCCCTTCTGATGCACCATTCTATAATTCTACGATTCCATGTTAAATTAAAACAAGACTTACAATTAACTGAAAGATGGATGACACAGAGGTTTTCTCAACAGCCACTTGATGACAGTGTTATGTATAAAAAGATTAGACTGTAAAGTTAAATTAAAAAAAAAAAATCATTCAATAGCAGTAAAAAGCCAACCCAAATAATGCTTTGATTACTGCAGAATATTACCCTCCTAATAGAACTCTTTTTAATGATATTTTGAAGGTCAGAAACCTAATCAATATGTAAACCCATAATAATCATTTATTTTAAACTTTACAAATGTTGCTATAAAGGTTATTCCTTTAAAATCAATATGTGATTTTTTTTTAATATCTGTTATGAATTTGATATTCATTTTAGCATGCAACCCTACAGCGATAAATCATGCTTAATTTCTCTGGGAAGAAACAAACTAAAAGAATTCCATAAGATCTGCTAAGAAAGAGTTCATGGGCACTGATTTAATAAAAATCTATGACATTAGTATTACCAGCACGATATCATTTCTGTAGCATGTAACTATGAGAGTGGTTTATGTTTCCTCTCAGCAGGACAATCCACATTCTTTGGTTGTCAAACACAGCCGAATAAACCTAAGACTAGAGGGAAAGTAGTTCATGGAAGGGTTCGGGTCAAGTTAAAAAGCTACCTTTCTCTTCCTCTCTTGACTTACTCATCTGTTTGCACTTCATACAAGCCAGAAATTCCAGGCTAATGGTTTCAGCTGAACAATGAAAAGGACTAGATTCCTGTGCTGTAATTGAACAACCAGCTAGGATCTGCCTTTGAAATCCAAGACATCCAAATATGATCAAACCAACTTTCAAACATTTTTACACCAATTTGAAAACAGATCATCCCCAACATGTGACGACTGCACAGCATATTAAGAGCTTTGGTCTTATAATGCAACACTGCAACTGTGAGGAGCTCTGTGAGGATCATATTGACCCTTGATTCTCTAGAAAGCATTTGTTTGCAGTATCAGACATATACTTAGTGAAGGAAAGACTATTCTTTTATTTCTGCCTTTTAACAAGTAGGCAATTCCTTAAAGACTAAAAGTCTGTTGTCATCATGATTCATCACTGGAACTTCCATTGCCACTGATGATTATTCAACATACTGAGTGAAACAGGAAAAATCCTTCAAGAAGCAAAACAACAAACAAAAAAAATATCAATGTTCATAACTAGATTTTTTGAGATACGGAAATGCTAATTAACAATCTGAACTAATACAGAATAAATGCCTCAAAAGTTTTCTTTTTTCAAAATCTGAGGGGAAAGGCAACTTCACCTCTCATGGTGAAATTTTCAGTCAAGTTTAAACCTCTGCAAATATGGTTTATAACGGTAGCTGAGATAGAAAGTCCACTAAATGAAGAATCACAAACAGGAGCAGTATTTTAGTTCTAAAACTAATGTTACATTTCTTATTACTTTTATGAGTCATAAAATTAATATGGACTAGTCTCAACAGTTCAATTGTACTTGAGTTTTAAAATAAGTGTCTTAAGAATTTCTTGTAGACTTAAAAAAAAAAGTACTTTCTGTCCTCCCTCCATCGAAAACTCCTATGCATGAAAAAATAAAATAAATCAACATTTAAAATGAAAAACAAACACACCAACCAAATAAAGTAGTTCTGTAATGGTTTTATCAAACAGGATTCAACAATACAAAGATAACAATGCTAAACAATTCTTAGACTGTTCTTCCAACAGTGCCTTGAAGATATTTTGGGGGGGTTATGTAAACCTTGATGCAGTTAAGTGTGAATTGCTAAACTTTTATTGATGTTGTAGTTCAATCAAATTTATATTTAAACTATACACCTTTTTATTTTATACCTAAAAATAAGCAGTTTACTATAACTGGGTATGCAGTATGAATAAGGAGGAAGAAAAGGAACTGGACAGAAAAGAAACAACTGCAAATTCAATTTCCAAATGCTCTATTACTGTGTTCTTTTCTATACTGAGTACTGCATTATATTAGTCTTCACTTTGATATTTCTTAAAAAAAGCACACAAGACTAGGGTCATCTTAAAAATGTTATTTCAAGTAAACTTAAACATTAAGAATCATGTAAAACTATCATTATAACAGAAATTGCTTCTCTTCATACAAAAATAGTGCTTAGGTTGTAACCTGAGTGATTTAGTCAATTGTATATGATTTATGTAGTGTTTTTTTTTCCCTGCCAGAGTCCAGAAACCAGCTCATTATCAAACTACTTTTCAAAGTAGAAAGTAGCAAGCAGAAGATGGGCTTGCATGTTTTTTAAGGAGCATCTACCACTGTATGCATTTTTATAAAAACTCCTTTGTCATTACTGCAGGAGAAACTTTGGTAATTTACTATTTGGAAAATATACAAGTGGCATTACCAGAATTGATGGATTCCTGACTAATTCTTATAGACTGGGGTTAAGAGTTAATTACTCATCAGAATATGTACTCTTACAACATGGTAGCAGACACATTGATGTTGTCCTGGAAAGCCTTGTAAGAAAGGACCTGGA
This sequence comes from Indicator indicator, assembly GCF_027791375.1. Taxonomy (NCBI): domain Eukaryota; kingdom Metazoa; phylum Chordata; class Aves; order Piciformes; family Indicatoridae; genus Indicator; species Indicator indicator. The sequence goes on along the minus strand of NC_072010.1, from coordinate 106,020,317 downwards.
AGACCATTACTGGAAGACCATTACCTTTGTCAAGTAGACTCAGCTGATTCTACTCACTAGGTCATAGAACAGAATAAAGATCAATGAAAGCAAGTAATTTCAAATTTTAGTGGTGAAAGAAAACCAGAAAAGTTTTTGGGGTTTTTTTGTGTGGTTCTTCAGTTTCCAATTTAATTTTATTCCTAGTGAAACACAAAGCTATAAAACTGATGGCTTTAGAATTAACAGATTGCAGTAAATGACACTTCAATGTTTGCAATGAGTTAGTTTTGTTGAAGGCTGTGCAATAGGTGAGTATGAAAGTATTTCAAAGAGATTGTAGGTTCTTGCTGCACAGGAGCAGCATTTTTCTTAATAGAAGGGAGTTATGCAGACAGTACAGTGCCCTAGCAGAGCAAGAAAGGTGCCATAATATATACAGCAACAAACTAGAAAATATAAGCAAGATAATATGACTCAAGATGAAGATATGCTGGTATGGTGAAGAAGTTTAGGAATGAGGAGCCTGAGAGTTAGATTGGCAATTATTACAGAAATTACTTTCCTAAAAATGAGGACATTTCACATTAAATGCCAGGGAAAATCTTAATTTAACCTGACCAGTTACTGATAATCACAGTTTTTTGCATCTGGGGATTATTCATTTATTTATGAAACAGACATAAAAGTTACTTTAAAAAATATTTTTTGGTAGAATAAAGACAAAATGCTTGAAAACTTTTTTTAGCTTCATTGCCAATCTCTTGGCCTGTTAAGCGGATAATATGTCAAACTTAAACAAATAGTTTACACACAATGTTTCCCTTTTTCCTAAACTAAATTGCTGAGCAATAACTTTAGATTTCCTTCAGATACTTTTTCTTAATGTTGTTTCTATTTATTTTTTTTCTTTTCTATATCTGTTCTTTAACAGTTCTTCTCACTTTGATCAACATGAATCCCATAATAATCAGGTGTGATATTTTTTGATTTAAAAATATATAGAAGTTGCACATGCACCTTTATGAGAATTTATCAAAGTCTTCCGAATTTTTTCTATAAGTTATCTACTTATTGACATATATACAATATTGGGAAAACACTTCTATCATTACTGGAACAGAATGGGCAAAACAGAAAATATGACAAAGCAAAATTTATGCTTTTGTAAATTTCAGATCAGCTACATCTTTAACAGGGACATGGATGAGTGATTAAGATTAGGCAGACTGCTTGATCCAGCTTTTGGATTTTTACTTTTAAAAATTGATGCAATCCCCAGATTTCCCTTCTTCCTAACTTGACCCAAAGAAGCCTTAAGTATCAAATTGTGGCAAGTTTAAAAAGTAGAGGAAAAGGAAAGGTAGAATATAGACATTAATGCTGATAAAAAGAGATCTCCAGGACCAAAATTGGAACTACATCAATTTGTGTTTCATCATACCATTTTCCATGTTGGAGAAAGACTAAGGAAGGTGTATGTCACAGTGGAAAGTACAGTCCATAAAAGGAAAGAATTCAGGACATGTAGTTTTCCAGCAGGGCAGAGACCCTCCAACTGAAGGCCAATCCAAATACATGCACATGCAACAGAATAACTAAACACAAGCACTTCTACATGATACTCTACTACACTGTCATGGGGCAGACATCTACATATAATAAAAAGCAGTTAATAACTATGATGGCTAGGAGGCATAATCTAAGGAAGCAAATGTCTTGTAATTGAGGTTCAAGGATGTTGGAAATGAAAGGCAGGCTTTTATTTTGGGGGGGGGGGGGGGGGGGGGGAGGATAAAAGAAGAGTAGCTCTCTAAAACACACAGCAAGTCCCTCCAAGACTGCACCTAGTAATGCCTTCCGGTCATTCCTGGGCATTCAGACAGTGGGTCCAGAACAGAGACAGTCGGAAGCAACCTCCCTTCTCCCCTAGATCCCTGCTGTGGGGAAGTGGGATCCTTAACACCAACTGTTTCACTCTGCAGATCAGGTCCTATTGCTCTACACTACTTGCTAATGTAGACATAGCTAAACTATATTTATTTGGAGACTGAAACAGGGCTACATATGGAGAATTTCACCTTTGACAAGTACTAACTTAATTTACATTAACACCTGTCCAGACTGTTTTCCTAAGTATAAACATAAAAATCTCCTTAGTGTATTTGGGCCCTTCTTACTTAATTAACCATATGTGACGTAAAGTGATACAACCCAGTTAAAGGTATGTCATTGTTGATAGGATCAATTACAGTCAGACATAAGTATTCATTGCTTATACCATCTGTGCTGTACTCCTAAGTGCAGAACCTTGTCAATGAAAGTATACACAGATTAACTGTATTCACTTTCATTAAAAAACACCAATCTGTTTTGTCAGCTCTAGGCAATTTCTGTTAAAAAGTTACAACAATGTAATGCACATTCACCTTGTCCTTCCAACATGCTGTGGCTAGTGCTATACCATTTGAAGAGTTTAGAAAAATATTTGAGACTAATCTGCATCCTTACTGTATTTTTTTTTTTGTTAACTAGTGGCAACTGTGTCTTCCAAAACTCAATTTACATAACAGCCTGGGAAATCACTGTGGTCATGGTAAAAAATGAAACCTTGCCTGTTCCACTAAATGCTAATCAAGATTTTCTAAGGCTTCTCTTTCTCACTGTTGCTCCTCAATATTGTAGGATCTGATCATATCACATTTGAGGAGAGAAAAACCCAAACAACAGTAATTCACATCTTAGAAATATTAGTTGCCATGTAGGTATGACTACAGACAAATGCACACATATGAATATAGTGGAAATACTACAACCAATTTCATACCTTTGTTGTTAGCTGCAATCAGGAATTGCAGTTAGATCAAACTAATACTCCAAAAGTTAATTAACAATTTCATGGATGAGTTCTAAATGTAAGAAGTTATAAGATGTGGTCAGATGGCTTTGAACACATCTTATTTTCATTCCTATCATTATTATGAGATAATTATTTCTATTTAAAAACATAATTACAGGATAGGCAACATAGTAACTGGACGGGTGAGAAACAGGTTTTAAAGGACAAGTTTTGAGGATGGAAAAAAGCTATACAACTATATATGTTTAGAGATCAAAAGTACTAAAAGCAGGTTGGATTACAATTTACATTTTTCTCTTCAGAATTGGAGGAATAAACTAATGGGATCAAATATGCTTCTAATCAGGCTCTCTCCAAAGATGGCATCTTCAAGGAAGTTTAAGAACCAGTGTTACATTGTTAAATTAATACAGTTAAAACTGTAAACAGTCCAGGTCATTTGAGAAAGCAAGCTTTGCAACTAAGCACATTTCATTCTCATAGATTTGAAGGCCACACTTCAGGATTCTCATGAGTAAAAAGCAAGAGGGATAAATAAGATACACTTTTATTGCTGTTGTTTGGATACTGATTTTATATCCTTGTGTTTAATTTGGAAGGGATTTAGAGGCACACCCATTTGGGAAGAGCCTGGTCAGTTTAAAACTGGGGGGAAAAAAATCAAAAAAAGTTTTCGGAGATGAAGGTTTTTCCCTGCTTATTGTAAAGTAAGTGTAAGGGCTTGATCTCCAACTGTTTTACGTGTCAGAGATACTAATCAGTGCTGAAAGATGAAGAGTGCTGACCAACAGTTTCAAAAATTATCTAGGAGAAATAATATTATGAAGAAGAGCTTAAATATTTTGATTGCAGAATGGGAAAATTTAATTTATGATTCTCACATTCATTTCTTTAGCGTTCAAAAGAGCTGGAAGTAAATCACACTTAAGGCTGTTGTAAAATACAGATAAATAATGAAACATTTATTTGACACCTGTGTCAGGCTGCTTAGAATACTTTTATTATATATAACACAATTATAAATTAAACCCTGTTTACAGCAGCTTTTAAATATAAAAGTAGGGGGGGAATACAACAAAAAGAAAATTTTCCACAATATAAAAAGTCCAACCTTCACCCATCCAATGGCACACATAAGAAGTATTTTAATGAGGCTCTGATCATGGAAGGATGGTATCTGCATTCTCCAGAATGCAAAACAAAACATTTAATCAGCAGCAAAATACCTGAATTCACTTACACATAATTATAAAATTATTATGTAGGTTTCAGCAATCTACATGTTATACTGAGAAAACAAAACCTGTCTGTGCTGTATGGTTTTAGAAACATACATTTTAATTAAATGTATTTGATTTAATTGCACCTGGTTTTGGCTCTGCACTGAAATGTTTGGATTAAGGCTTGCAGTTCATATATCTCGTTGAAATACTGCATACCAGAGATGGCTATGAAGGTTTTGGGCTGGAGAATGAAGATAAAAGTGTTAGATAAAGGCCTCAGAAATTAGTAGTGTCTGCTGCAGTGCAAATCTCTTCAAACTACTTCAATTTTCCCTTTTCTTCCCATTAAAAACAGACTCAAATGTAGCACAGCATCAGTACAACTGTAATAATTTTGTTGTGTAGTTCTAGGAAACAAAATTAATGAACGAAGAAACCTAGAATTCTGCAATTCCTTTTTATATTGTTACATCTTTTCTTAGGAAATACAAATATATAGCTATTAGGTGCCTTATGTCATTCATCCTTACAATTCATGTGTACTACAGAGGACATTTTAATACCCATTATGTACAAGTTACTGTTTCAAATGTAACAAATTTCATATTATCCATAATAATCACACTTCAAGAGAAATTGCCCTAGGATATGTAAAATATTAAGAAATCATTATTGTAAAGCGGCCCATGTTGAATCTAAGGCAGATTTGGTGTCCATCTAACAGCTTATCAGTGTGTTTTGCATAGAAAACAAACATGTAGCAAAGCTGCATTTTATTACCTGAAATAACAAAAAGGTGTCTACACTGAACAAATTTTATTGGAAAGTCAGGTAGTTTCACCTGTTTAATCATGAACAACATTTCACTGTCTTGTAAAACAAAACAAAACAAAGAATTAAAAAATGAGATTGACAACGTGACAATGTTAGAAACATTAAAGATGAGAGTCTGCTTTCAGAAAACTGATTCTCTCCATTTGGATTTTTTCTGTATTCGTGTATGGTCATATTCTTGAATTAATTATTTAGGCAAAAATTTATACTATATACATTAGTGAAATCCATCTAGAATACAACTGACAAATCTGATGGCTGCAATTATGGCACACCAATTATAACACTTTGAAACTAATTTTCTAGGAAGAATTTACGATCAACACAATGCCAACTCAAAAAAAGAGGTGTTAATGATTGAGGTAGAGCATTGAAATTATGGATATAGATTGAATCCCTCATTCCAGCTAAGATCACTTTATCAACCTTGTACCACAGATCCACAAAAACAGCCAGGTATCAAAAACTTTTCTGATGGAAGTTGGGTACATTTGAAGATCTTGACTTTATCTCTCTCTTTTTCTGCCTTTTCTGTATGTTGGTTAGATGGGACTAGTAATTTTGTCCTACAGACTAGTGTAAACAGAGAGGGAAATAACCACAAAAATAGCATCAACAATGCAAAACAAGCCATCTCCAGCCTGCACTGAAAGTCTGGAAGATGGAGTACACAGCAAACTGCCAGAATGTACTGAGAAGTCTTTAATAACATTTGTATCGAGCATTGACAGCCTCTCTTTTTCATTTCCTGCAAGCAATGAATTCCTGCCTCAGGTTTACCTTTTTACTAGAAAATGGTCCTGGCAATAACCAGTGTTCTGTGTGATCTGTAGCAGTATTCCACCAATAATATGCTGTTCCCAATACCATGCAGTTTCTACACTTCAATTTCTACTCCTGGTTAGCCAGGCTGATGTTGCTCATTCCTGAACAGCAGTTTTCCCATGACTGCCATTACTGTTTCAAGTTTTCACTATGTTTGATCTGAGTGAAGTATCCTACTATTTCAGCTCTCCCTCGTCAGCAGTCTTCCTACCTACGCTTTCTAAACACTGTATCCTCAAAGCTTTAATACAATCAGCTTCAGATGACCCCTTTGTACTCAATACAGAATTCAAAGATGAGATATATTTCCAAAGCTATTCTGGACAATGTTTGTCATCTACGTATACCAAAAAAAAAAAAAAAAAAAAAAAAAAAAAAAAAAAAAAAAAAGAGGAAACATAGAATGAGGAACAGATGAAGACTAAAATTGGAACAACACAATATTCATAAAAGGAAGTGATCCAGAATATGCCAGTCAGTCAATCTCTATATTTATGCCCTTAATGCCCACATGCAGAACAGCCAAGAGTTTTTTGGCTTTGTTTACTGCAGGTAACTGCAGCTGGCTGGGTCCTGCAATGCCACCACTGTCTAGGATGCAAGTGAGCCCACTAAATTGTGTATCATATAAAAGCACAGTGGCACAACAAATTAAAAAACATTTTATGTACAACTGACATCTTACATTGACTCTTCACAGTTTGCATTCTCTTCAACATGGTGTTTATAGTACTTTCCTCAGAGAGCCAACCTCCCCATAATTACTGTGTTCAGAGAGCATCCTTGCTGGCACTGCCCATTGCTTTAACTACACTTCCATAAACCAAACGAAGGCTATAAAAAGCAGTTCGTACCCTTAGCTACTTCAATTACTTTCTGAACAGTTACATGAGGATATGTGCAGAAATTAACTCCAGTTATTTCTGAAGTACTATAGTGAAAATCTATTTAAATGTAAGGAATACAAAAACATCAGTGACACAGCTGAGACCGCTATTTGTTTTTCTATGGTGGAATATCATACTTGGTTAGATGTTGAGAATGAATTGAATAGCGAAGCAATAGCAAGGAACAAAATAATCTTCCCATTCTTGCCAGGACTACATATTTTGCCATCATTATTGGGTTGGAGGGAGAAGGTGGGAGGGGAAAAAAAACCAACCAAACAAACAAACAAAATCTCTGATTCCAATTGTTTATATACACTTAAAACAGATGAACAAAATTCGAAGTTTGCTACCAGTCTATCAGCCTCAGCTTCAAAGATTTCAAATATATTTAAATGAAACCAAATGCAGTTAAGCGAATGCTAACTTATTTCTTATAAAACATTGAATTCTTGTGCTTTTTGTGGTTATCTGGTATGCACTTCCAATAACCGAAGCCAACAGAGCTCAGATCTGGAAAATAAGTTTTGCCGAAAACAGACAAGCAACTCTTCCCTAACATTTACACTAGTATCATCTGGGGGAAAAAAAAATACAAACACAACAATCTTTAGTACTTAATTTGAAACGGTTGAATAAATGTCTGTACCAGACAATTTTCCCATTCTGGACTAGGACTGGCTATCTACATGGAAACACGAAATCACTTGTAAACCAGATACCTTCTCTGTTCTTCCTTCAAACTGCCACCAACTACTGACCCACGCCTCATTCACTGTGTGTACCATTCCCCAAGAGCTCTGAATGAAGATGACTGCAAAGTGAAATGGAAAAATAGCGTAAGGTTTTAAAAGAAACTATCTTATGTATAGTCTTATTAGTAGCTACTCAGAATTTCTTTTGCAAGAGCATTCACTCTTGAAGGATTCAGTTTTACGCCTGTTTAGTCTTTCTAACATTAAGAAGTGTTGATGAATTCATTATTATTAGATGTCTCTCAAACTCCACCTGGCTTCTAAGCAGATCAATCAAAAATGAACTATGTTACTCACATAAGTGACAATGCAAACATACCTAACACTTCATCTCTGTAGAGCATACATGGAGACAGTCAGCTTATAACTCATATACTCTTGTGAGTTGCATTTAATTTTTATAAGTACTATTCCTTTTATCTGTATTAAACTCATACTACTGGCCGTCAACTCAAGCTGAATATGTCTAAAACAAAATTTTGAGATTTTGTCTCACAGAAGTCCCTTCCATAAAATGCTTTCCAAACTTTCTAAAATCCTTTAATATTTGGCTTTCACTGATAGTACCCATGAATTTTCTTCTGTGTCTTCACAGGAAGGATACTTTATGTCATCAGTCATATATATGTCCTTTCCCACCTACACTCTCAGTCCCATGTCTCAGATTCTCCCATGTCCCAATATATCACTTCTTGATCATGTGAAGGCATTTTTCTTTGGCTTTGACAAATCTATATGCTCAAATACATTTTTTTTTTTTTCTGCAAAGATAATATTCCTAGGCCAAGAGTTCATGCTGTCCTTTTAAGCTCCCTGGTCACACCCTAGGGCAAGTACCTACCCACAAGGTACCTCCCCTAAATTCTCTTGAAATAAGGATTAATGACAGGGGTCCATCTAAGCAGAGTATGTATTTATACATGACCTGAATGGTGTGACAGACACAGGGAGAAGAGACAGCTCTCCAGGGCACAAGTCTAAACATAGGTTAATTTCTTCCTAAAGGAAAAGTAAGGGCTAATCCAAAGAAGGAAGCTGTGCTGCTATGCTGTGAAGATCTCCAGTGTGGAGTAGTAGCAGATGCTGAGGAATCCAGAAACCCCTCCCCACCCCCTGCCCACTCCCAAGCAGTTGAGTGTGCAGCTATGAATCCAACACATCAGATATCCTTCAAAGAAGGTGGTTAACTCCCTTTGATTATTTTAAAACCCCATTTCAGAGAACTACTACATGTGCTCCAACATAGGTGTGAAAGATTAAAAAACTCCTTAACAAAACAACACATAACATAAGGGAAAGTAAAACTTGCATGTTTTAAATGTTCATTAAGGCAATTCTCATTCTCAACAGCACTGAGCAATTAGGTAACCTGAAAGGAAGCAAGAGTCCAGAAAAATTAGACTATAGGCCCTGCTGTAATATAACCTGTGTAAAAGAGGTTATAAACAATCCTGTATCTTCTCATCAGCAATTTTAAAGCAGCACATTAATGAAATACTAATATGAAATCAGAAAGATCAATTCTAGATTAAGATAGAGAACTAAAAATCAGGCAAAATTAAACAAACCCTTTAACAATAATAGATATTTTAAACATAGGGATTTTATTATTATGCTGCATTACTGGAGCTATTCAGTTACCTCCTCCCTGTAGCATCATCCGTTCTGTTTTCCAAGGTAACAGGAGCCTGGATGCCTCAGAAACCAGGCAAAATGGGAGGCTGGAGAGGGAAAGGAGGGAAGAGGAATGGTGGAGAAGTGATATAGGTAGTTTTAGTGAGAATGTCAAGACCAAGTTGTAGCTCCACGCAGCTGTATGTGATACAACAAAGCTCTTTCTCACTCACAGCACAATGCTGCTCTAAGCATTTGCTTCCTGGATGGCCAAGCACCATGCAGTTCAAACAGACTCTGCCAGCACGGGTTCAGTACTGTGCTCAAGTTATTGAGTGTTCTTGTGCTGCTTAGGGAGTGCAGAGAAAAGGCTTTGCAGTGGAGTCTTATCTCTTGGAGTTTACCAGCTCTGCCTCAGTGATGCCTCTCAGTGCTTGCATATTTGTTACACTTGACCTAATAAGACCTTTTGGAAATGGAGCAGGAGGAAGTGTTACTAACTGCTAGACTCACTACGTGTTTGGGACAGTTAACACTGAGTCCAAACTGATGATACCTGTTAGACTTGCCTCTGCATGTATTTTTGTGTTCCTCATCCAGGAAAAGTAATGTAGGGACAATTTAAGTTAGGTTTACTCACAACCTGATGGGATCCTACAGGGTTTACTAGTTAGCCATCTATGCAACGTGGAAGTTGTTAATCTGTTTGTGGACTTAAGATGACTTTATAACAAAAAGATCTCAGGAGTAAAAACATGGACCTAAACTGGCTCTGCATTTGTGGCATCATTAATCCAAAAACCAAAGGACAACAAAATACTGAAAGATAACTGTACCTCAGCTGCCCTCTTGGTTACACACTGCAAAATATTCATGTTGTAGTTGATCAAATGATGTTATATATAAATTAAGAACTACACAGCTCATTGGTATTTCTTTGCTTCTATCAGTTGAGATTAAAATAAAAGATATGCTAGGTCAGCTTTCTTACAGATCCATTGTGTACCCTCTCTAAGTTGAAGCACAACACCCCAGGAAAAGGAATATCAACATGGTTGCACCTTATTGAAATGGATTTTTCCTCAAAATATAATCTAACCACATCTGTAGCAAACATGATGTCAACTTACAAAGTGCTCCTTGAGTTCCACTAACCAACACTTTTGAATAACTTGAGTTTTGAAGTTCCCTCGGTATACAGGAATAAGAACAGCATGAAGTTCATAGAAGTTTGTTTTACTTGAGCTATTTCTTCAAGAGCAGCCAGAATTGCTTATTGTCCTAGACAAAATTACTTTTCTACCCCAGAGAGAGGGTGTTCCCTCCAAACCAGAGATGATGGCGCAAGAATTTCAGAAAGTATTGTTTGCTTTTTACTGATCTTCAGATTGCTAACAAACAGGACTATAAGATACAGTACTGGCAATACAAAAGTTTTAAAATATTTTAATCATATTTGCTTTAAAAAGCAAACAAAGTACCATTGAAAGTATTTAGTATTCTACTAAATATATTTTGCTATCATGTTTTTTCAATGTCTTTAGCACCATGTTATTAAAATATCCTCGGTATTCCATTAAGAATTACAACTGTCTGTCATAGTTTCTATCATAGCTGGTTAATTTCCTCTTTCCCTAAAGGGAAAATTAGTGTAAAATAGAATGTTTTTAATTTCTATTTATTTATTTTATTGTTTTAATAAATGCATACACATAGTTCTGTGTTTGTGCCAACATAGGTATGTAAAAGAACTGTGAATTGTGCCTTGCACTTGAATTTTCATTGGAAATGGATCCTGCCACTGAGTAGTCCTTGCAAAGGCAAGAGGAAGTTCTGGTGTGCATAAACTGAGTTCATTACAGTGATTTTCTACTTCAAAGTTAAGGTAATTTTAAGAAAGTAACTTCAGTCAATCATCACTTTCAAGATAAGAAGTAGGATCTTGTACTGAAATCTCTATTACTCATTTATAACACCTGGGAACACCTTGTCTTCATAAGCCTAGATTTCATATAATGGAAACACAGAATAAATGAGTTTGGAGGGATGTCATGAAGTCATGTAACCTGATGCCCTGCTCCAAGCCGGTCTAATAGCAGGTTCCTCAGCAGCTTGTCTCATCAAGTCCTGAACAATTCCAAGGATGGAGATTCAAATATCAAATACAAGTACCACATCCAGCAGATTGCTCCTGGACTGGCACACCCACATCCTCATAGGTTTTCAAAGATGACTGGAATCCCTGTGGTGCTCTGTTCTGCTTTCCCACATAAGGATTCAAAGAGCTGAACTCATTCATTTCTGTATCAACTTCTCATTAAGGACATGTCTATAATCAATTTGATTTAAAGAGCTGAAATTTGAGAGACTTCAATGCATTCCACACTCTACTGTATAATTCATATCATACAACATTAAACTCAATCCCATCTTAAGAGACTGTCTAAAAGATTGGTGTAGAAGATACATCCTTCTAACCCTTGGCTTGCATTATGTCATCTTTCACTACAAAAGTGTCTCTTACAGTTCAGTTATCCTAAACATAGAGTGCAATTACCTTCTGACTATAAAGCTGTTTATTAATCCCTGAGGGTTATAAATAAATATGTGAAGTTCTATAGAGGACAGAAGGAAGAAGGGAAAAACATCCCCAAAACCAGACAGAAAATAGAAAAAGATACTACAGAAAGTTTGCGTCACAGTGCCACCAGGATTTCAAAGACACAGTTATCTGCTAGTTGTTTTATCAGCAGTAATGAGAAGACAAATCAGCCAGTATTGTAATCAAATCTGATCAACTGAGGCATATAGCATAAAGTAAACTTTGTGTCGAGAGCTGAAGGCTGAGAGAGGGAACTGGAGATCATTTTCCTTCTCAAAGCTGTTCCGCTTTTCTGTCTTGTGCAAACTAAACTAAGTCAGTGAAAGTTCTTTGCACTGTACGGTTCAAGCTGTTGGCTTGAATTTAGAAGCACTTCCTTAATATGTGGTCATGTACCACCTAGTGCTCTAACTCTTACAGTTAAACCTTTCCAGTAAGACTCTTACTGTGAGTAGTGTCTGTCTCCTTGAAAAACAATTAGGCAATTACATTGCTAAGTCATGAAAAAGTACTTCCTCTAAAAAACCTATGAAGAAATTAGACACCTGCATGTGCAATGCAGTCTTAAAAGCAGAATGGCAGGATTACAAGGTCAAAGGTTTTCCTTTTAAAAGATGTTATGTGGGAAGGATTCTGACTCCTAAAGAGTTCAGAGAAAGGAAAAAGAGAAAATACAAACAAAAAAGTACAACAGGCAGTAAAAACCAAGAGAATAAAAGAAGTGATTTCAAAAAAACACAAACAACTATGAGAGATGAGAAATAATGAGGTTTTTTGCAAATATATTTAAACCATTCAGAAACATCTAAGAGATGTATAGGATGTTACTATCGTTAGCTTTTTGCTTAATTAGATTCAAGGATGAAGGAATTCACAAAAGTATAGAGCACCTTCACCTGTTGTTTTGTAAACAGAGTTTTCATGATGATGAAAGCAAGAATGCAAACCAGACTTGACTGAGTACTTTGTAAATGTATAGACCAAGCATCCCATAAGCTACCCTCTACAGGAAAGGAATGGAAATCACACTTTTATAGGAAGCTGAATCCCAAATCTTGTTGACCAAGTGAGCTCCTGCAATTCAAGCTAGCTGGTCTACAGGAATGCAACACCAAAGTCCACTAAAGGAAGTTTTCCACAGAAGAAAAATGCCCCGCCCCCTCCCCCCCATCCCATGCCCTCTAAAAAAATCTTGTAAGAAAGTACATGATCACAGCATTTAGTTTTCCCTTTTAAAGAGGGATCTATGTTCACAGGAGCCTGAACTGAGCCTCCCCAGTAAACTGAAATTAGCAGGGGCCTTACCTCCACTCAAGTCCTGTGTCTCATGTTCATCATTAACCAGGTGCTACTGAGGGCACACAGATAGTCAAATCACGCTGAAGCCATGCCTTCTCAAGCCTTACCTCAACCAACCTCAGCACCTGCATACTGATAAAAGCTGAGCTCCCATGGGAGGCTAAGTACACAGATGGAGAGCTTGAGATAAGACAGCAGTGCTAGGAACTTGACTGCACTTCTATGCACCCTGTGAGACTCGGATTGCCCTAACTTTATTTGACTGCTAGCACAAGAAGATGTTAGCTAAAGATACACATTTGTTACAAACCTAGTAAGACATGTCTTCCTAGTAGAGAAAGCAGTAACTTATTCCACAGGTTAAGAGCAAAGGACCACTTCTGCTGCTTGCTACCAGAAGTGAACACAGCATATTTGTACACAAAACGAACCTCACCTTTTTCGAGGTCTTCAGATGCTGAAATAATGAAAAAAGAACAAATCCTGGATACTATTTATTAGTCTGATATGGTTACTGGGCAATTTATTACTAAAGACAGGCATCTGATACTGCCTCCCACAACTGAATCTCACTTCTAATTGCCACTTTGCCTATCATTCACTGTGCTGCTACAGGAGTGTTATTTCCTTATAAAAGTATTAATTTTTGTAACAATTTTATATATCTAAGATGCCCCACAGATTCCCCTCACGCACTACTCATACAAATACATTCCTTTTGGGCTGATTCTCCAAGAATCAGAGAACAGTTACCACAGGTATATGTCACTATATAACACTAGTGCTCATCTCTAACATAGGAAGTGGTGCACAAAACACACACACACAGAGTCTGCTGTACACATTGTTCACCGACGTACAAAATACCTCTAACTGAATTGCTTCAAACTGTAGTGACAGAACACTGCTGTGCCCACCAGATGGCAGTACCTTCAATTTAATATAAACCAGACTGGTCACCACATGTGCAACAAACAATGGCACTCATTATGTTTGGGGTTTTCCGTGAGAGGGAAATGCTGGGGCGTTTAACATGTAGAGCTATTCCAGTTTTCTTATTTTTAATGACAAACTGAAGGATAAAGTTTACTCCTAACTGCTGAATTCAGCTTTGATCAGTGTATGCTACAAGTTGTTTTGTTTTGAAAAAGTACCATCCCATATTGTTATTTTTTCAGTATCCTGTAATTTTTGTCAAATTTGAGAAATATGAGTGTTATTTCCAGTTATTGTCTTTTTCCAAGAAGAATTCCCAAGCAGAAATGACTGGATAACTTTCAATTGCATAATGCACTTATACAATATGTGCTAATGATTAAAATGATGAAAGGACTCCAAAGAAAGGGTAAAAACACTGAAAATATCTTGTGCATAATTGTTTGACAAAAATATACTTCCTTACTTATGCAAAATTCATGGTACCATCTACAGTAGAAATATTTCAGGGAATACATACTATATTACATATAGGCTAAATTGCATTTAATGTGAGACCTAACAATTGTTTCTGCCAATAAGAGTAGGAAAGATTTTGTCAGCATAGTCCAGGAACTGTGAGAATAACAAAAACTGGTGGATGGGGACTACTCTATAATATATTCAGCTTTAGGAGCAATTCACCCATAGATTTCAACTAAAAGATTAGTGATCACATTATATTTCTTTAACTTGTCCTTATTTTTTAAGCATTTTTTTCAGAGGAAAATGTCATATATTATAAAAAGAGAACTTAGCTTCTATTAATATTTGTATACAGAATAATTAAGTGAGTTTATATTCAGATCTACCCCAACTGCAAAGAAAATACAAAAAAAATGCACATTCTTATTAATAAAACACACTAATCTTTCAATAAATTTATGACCAAATACACAGTCTGTTTGGACAGCTGGTTTCCACTACCCTAAAAGCACAGACTCAGCTCTCATAATTTTTATGTTTTGGGTAGAAAGACAAAGTAGATCCAAATTTTCTCCAGATATACAAATCAAATACGTACAGTGAAGGATAGAAAAGACAGCAAAAAGAAAGAAAGTTAGAAAGAAAAACAAACAAACCAAGCAAACAAAATCCAAAACAAAACACAAACCCAACCAACCAACACAACATAAAAACCCAACAACAACCCACAACACAAAAAAAACCCAAAACTAAAACAAAAAAACAACCAAACAAAAAACAACAACAACCACCTAGATTTTATGGACAAGTTTGAGAGAAAAGAAGGACAGCAGAAAAATTAAAGTATGGAACCAAGGCAAGGAATTAAAAATTCACAGCAAAAGGAGGAAATGTAAGCAGAAAAGGAAACTAGTGATGGCTGTGAAACCTTTGGGAAGAGAGAGGAGAAAAATGAAGGAAAGCCAAAGAGTATTGCCATGAAGCCTGGCTTTAGGAGTGCTGTTGCAATGAAGTTCAGATTATTTCACAGAAACTCAAGGCCTCTATTACTTGCTCCACTTGAAATATTCTATTGAATTATTGCTTTTCAAGAATGCAGCAATATGACCAGTTTCTTCTAATTCAACATTAAACAGCCAACCATCCTTGTCCTTCACACTTATAACTAATATCCCTGGATGTTTCACTTTTCATAACTAGGTCCTCCTCTAAGTCCAACTTATGTGGCTGTGTACTAGATGCCTGGTATCCCAAATCAATGTCATTTGAACTGAAGACCATCTCTAGATACACTATAATTCAAAAGACATACTCATAAACTTTTCATTATGGCCTGATATTCTTCTAAGATCACACATTCCCATCAGCTAGAAATATGAGCAGAATTCTTCATAAAAGTAAATTATTCATAAAAGTAAATTATTCCTAACATCTGAAGTAAGAGGTAAAGGTAACATGGAATTTTTAGTATGAACCTAACCAAAATGGCATTAAGTGGAGAATGCAAACCTGTATGAATAACCACACACTCAAAATCTGTCTTAGATCAGAAGGGCAATCTGAATGACCCACTGTTGAAGCAGACAGAATAAGCAGAGGGATCCACCATTCGACACAAAGTTCCAGCACAACCCTGTAACATTCAAAAGGCCAGTGAGGCTGGACTTACAAACTGTTTTCCTCTATCTGAAGTATCAGTAGCACTCCAACAGTAATGTTTAGGAATTCCTGTGTATTTTTAGAAAGATATGAGAAAAATAGAAGGAAGAGCAGCAACAACTGAATACGGGAGAATACGTGTTACAGTGAAAGTCTTAAGAGATACCAGACCTGTGTCAGCTGACTTGAACAAATATGTAGCAGTGTCTTAAAGTTGTCTTAAAGCAATGTCTTAAAGCTGAAGCTAGTCAAATTCAAATCAGGTAAAAGGCGTGATTTTTGACAGATTTTTGAGGGAATGATTCACTTGTGCTATGAAGATTAATAGTGGATTAAACAAAAAGCGAAACCCTTCCTGCTTCAAAGACATAATACAAGGGAGCATCAGCACAAAATATAACAACTTGAAAGTTTAAACATCGTGGTCCAATGGCACGTTCTGATTTGAAATGCTATCACTGTCCATGAAAGACATGAAGTAATTAGTGACATCTGAAAGGAAAAATAGTTTGAATCCCATCAAGGTGATCCCAGCCTTACCACAAGTGAGGGGGTTGTATTTAACCTTCCTTAGACACACATGGGGAACTTTTCATCTGGATGAAGGCAACATTCAGCAAATTTAATGGTGTTGACAGTTTAGACACCATTCTGGGGTTGCTGAGCCACATCCTGACTAGGGTGAGCCTTAGGATCCTGCTGTATCATCCCAGATGGGCTGAGGCTGTGGGTGCCAGCCACTGCATCAGGTCTGACCCTGCTTTCCCAGCAGGGCCCAGTTTGGCCCAGTATCTCAGCCTCAGCTTGATGGACACCTGCACAGCCTAGCCCAGTGCTGGTGGTGGGGAGCTATCCTAGCCTCCACCCATGGCTGTCCTGGCACACTGGCAGCTTTGTGCCATGACAGTGCTCACTGGGAGCCATTTCAAACACAGAAGCAGAGTCTCCTAACGCCACCTTGGGAAAGCTGCTGAGTTATGGGAAGCAGCAGTACTGCCTGCAGTACTGTGCCACAGGGTGGTCACAGTGACTTGGCAACTGAATCTTCGGGAAACGGTTTCAGGGCTTACCTGTGGTATGTGAAGTGGCAAACATGGTCCTGCTCTAAATCAGAAAGGCAGCTGCACACCTGTAAGAGACAGTGCATCAGAAGGAGATTACACGACTCATGCAACAAAATATCCAAGTCTCTGAGTTTCTCCTGGTTATTTTAAAATTAACCCAACTAAAAAGAAAGATGCAATGCTATAGCCCATAATTACAAAATATACAGAGGAACCTTTCCAAGGCTTGATGAACTTCAACAGGTTAACAAATTTGCAGGAGCTTTCACATACCAGCAGCTTAAGCGACACAATAAGCTGTTAGCTTAAGGCACAGTGCCTGACACCAGGCTTGCCCAGCTGGGCCCATCTAAAGAGTGGATCAGCACAATGCTTGCCCTCAGACCTGCTTTCCAAGGCCTACAGCAGACACAGGCAGGGAGCAGGCCACAAAGAAGATAAATCATTTTTCTCCCCTACCATCTTCTCTCCTGTAGTTCCCACAGCTTTTCATTACATTACAAACTGGAAGCACTCTCTTGCTGGCTGCACGTTCAATTGTGTGCTGAGCTATGCATGCAAATAAAGCCACCATTTTCTTACTTTCATAAAGTGGTAACCAACTCCATTATTTTAGACTAAATTTTAGCACCTGAAAACTTTCTCTTTGTAGATTGTTAGAAAGCACATACCTTGAATTTAAGCACAAAACCTATAATTTTTTCTCATTTGGACTAACATATTCACAGCAAACACAAAATAGTGTTTAGTACAGTTTATTAGGAAAAGTGTTAATCTATGTTCACGTTCCTAGCACAATAAATACAACACCAAGAAAAAAACACACATAGCAGAAGCACTATTCTGGCAAAAGATGTATAGTTTATGCAGCAAGAAATCCCCCAAGCTGTTTGTAATCAACTGGTCACGTATCATGCCTCACTTTCATTAACATGAAGTTTTTCAAGAAGGTGGATGTTGTTACATTCAGCAAATGCACAGGATTTTTAAACAAGGAACCCTCTGGTTTCTAAGAGCTCAATTAGTATTAATTACAAGTTTAAAGAAGCACCACAACATATTCACATTGATAGTATAGGCATATCTACAGCATAATTACTGTGACTCCAGTAAGTGCAGTCATGCATACACATAGCCTTCTAGGATCAAAGTGGTGGCATATTGAGCCCAGGCTTCTGCTATTAGAGGCAACCATGTTTCACATTCCCTCTTATAAATGTATCATTTTCCACCTTGTAAACAGACATTGGTGAAAAAACAAAACCCAGCCACCTTACTGAGGGGCTTCTCCAGAGTGCTACTGCTTTGGTGCCTAGAAATCTTCTAATATTGTTTGATTTTCTGCCAGTCTTTTTTGTCCCAGCATTGTTCTTCAGATTAAATTACAGTTCTCCTTCACTTGCAACTCTCCTCACAGCATATCTTTTCTCTTGGCCTTTATTTTATTAAAGACAAATAAAATTTGTAGTATCCTCACAATGATCTCTCCCTTCACAGCATTCATTTTGCTAGTCTTTTTGTTACAACTAAGTTCATGCTTCCTACACTCCAGTGCTCTGAACACTGGACAGTATTCCTGGGGAGGTTGTTGCAGTGCCTCACATAGAACCATTAATACTTTTATTTCACTACCTGAAAAGTCTAAGTCAAAATGTTTTTTGAATTGCATAAATCTAGTTTATGGATATATCCCATTGGTGTCTCAGTAATTTTTGAAGAAATCTGTCTTACCTACTTTTA
This sequence comes from Indicator indicator, assembly GCF_027791375.1. Taxonomy (NCBI): domain Eukaryota; kingdom Metazoa; phylum Chordata; class Aves; order Piciformes; family Indicatoridae; genus Indicator; species Indicator indicator. Next base: position 106,001,575 of record NC_072010.1, on the reverse strand, counting down.
AGCAGCACCTCTGAGCTAGTCACAACAGGCCTCTTTTGTAATTAGAGAAATATTTCACACCAAGATTCATCTGATCTATTTTTAGAGATTGTGGCTGTATGAAACCTGTTGTGTCCCAGAAATATTCTTCACTGACCATGTCTAAGTGAGTATCTCAGACAGAGAGATCTATACTGGACCAAATTCAACAGATTATTTTATGGTTTATTAATATAATTGTCTCCTTCATTTCCCATTTAATAATCACAAAACATCAGATAATAGAAAAAATTATCGTAACCACAATATAACTATGTTTTCAGACTTCCATCCTGTTTCTGTTCCTCACAGTCTCTGAGTTGTGATGCTTTCTCTGGATTATTCCAAACTGACAGTACTTTTGTTCTGCACATTGAAAATGGCTCTTCCACTACACCTTTAAAACCCACAGTAACTAGAGATAGCACAATTTCCCCTCGAAACTCAAGTGCTTCTATAATAATTTGGCAGGATTACAGTTTGACAAATTATATTCTAGACTAGAATATGAGAAACAGCACCAAATATTTTAAGAAATCAGCTTGCTGTAACATTCTGAAGTGAAAATATGATGCAAAATATTGATCAATCAATGATAAATAAAAGCAAGTAGACTTGGGGAAGAAAGTAAGATGCTTTTTAGCAATCCATCTCAATCAAAGAACCTTAAATACATCTTCTAAGCAAAAAGCTTGAAACATTTGAAAAGTAAAAGAAAAACATTAAAATCAAACAAACATTGCAAACACGTATTTCTATCATCTTCCTCTCCAATGGAACAAGCACTGAATTTTGCTCCACAAAGAACAAATTGAAAACATAAGGAAGTCAATACTCTTCCTCACCTCCACAGACAAATCAATGGAGCTACCACACTGTATAGTCTCACAGTGGATTAATGTTTAAAAATTGACTACTGCTGAATCTTAACAACTTAATCTTAAAATCTCCAAATACGAGTTATAACAATGGAAAATGTGTTACCACTATATCAGTGTTCCTTTACTTTGTGAGGGAAGTGCTAGTACAGATAAAGTTTTATTCCAGGTGTTTTGTAGCAAGTAACAGGCTGGACTGAATATCTCAGGACACTTGATTTTGGCCAGTACACACTCATGAAGGTTTTCTTCACATCTCACCAATCCTCCTAATGTACAAGCATTTGAAAAATCTTTCATGTGACATAAGTGTTTAAAAGTGGATAAAATTCCTTATGACACAGAATAACTGGGGAGAGTTTTCATCCAAATCACTGTCAATCCCAAGCTAAATACATATTGCAGTGTATTTGGAGGATTATTGAACATACAAATACAGACAATTACAAAGTGAGTTTTTTTACTATAGCAGAAGTCATTATCACAGAATCACAAAGTGGTAGAGATTGGAAGTTACTTCTGGAGAACATCTAATCCTACTCTCCTGGTAACATAGGTACATCCAGAGAAGGTTTCACTGGAATGCATCCAGGTGGGTTTTGAAAGTCAACATAGAAGGAGACTACACCACCTCTCTGGGCAGCCTGTTGCAGTGCTCTGTCACCCTCAAAGTAAAGAAGTTTCTCTTTAAGTTCAAGTGAAACCTCCTGTGTTTCAGCTTGTACCCATTTCCCCTTCAGCAACTCTGAAAAGAGCCCAGCCCCCTCCTAATGACCTCCCACCTTTAGATATTTATATGCATTTTTAAGATCCCTTCTCAGTCTTCTCTCTTCCGGGATGAAGAGTTCCAGGTCTTCACCTTACTTGGTGTTCAGAAGTCAAAACTCCAGATAATTCTCAGAAGTGCTGGCCTCTAACAACTTCACTCCCTGAACCACAATACCAGAATGATTAATTTCCAGATAATTCAGGCTCAAGGACAAACTCATGGACAGGAGGTCCATGACAGATACTGAAGGGTACAGGTATGGATGTCCCCTCTAATGTCACAAATAGAAAAATTATGAATGTCAAGAGAGTACAAGGGAAAGAGATCACAGAAAGGAAAGTGGCCAATGTGGCAAAGTGGATCCCTAAATTGCATGCCCTATTGCCACTGTAATACAATAAGCCCTAGGACAGATGGACTGATTTCTTGAATTATCTTCTTTCATGAATGTAAAACAGATAGTCTTGATCATCACCTTGAGGAAAGTGAAATAAAACTGTAGATAAAACATATTTGTTTAAAATTATGGGTAAAATATATTTGTTTAACGTTGTTAAATACTGCAGCCTAACAGCGAGATCATCTAGCCAGAACTAATGAGTGAAGAAATATTGTTAAGGATTCTCACCCAACACCTATTCAGGCACAACTCAGTACCAGCAGGTTCAAAGGCAAGTCTTTCCACAGAAATAAGACAGATTTTTTCAGGATGTAATTTCAGACATTTTTTTAATGTCCAACTATCAGTCGTCATGCCATTCATATACCAAAAACCATCAGATTTTGCATTCTCTATGAAAATTTTATTTTCTCAGGCCAGAGCTCTCAAAAGCATGTCCTTGACAATGGCATTTGTTAAGCATATATGCTGACGTTTTCAGACTTTCTCTTTTCTGAAATGACTGTTCTCATTTCACATCCTGCTATGTATTCTTTCACATACTGCTAAGTGCAAACTTTTCATGCTTGCTATACTTTGCAAGGTCCTTTACTCACAAGCATACAAATATTACAAGATTTTTCAGAATTCACTGTTGCCAATAATGTAAATCTTCTAGAGCTCTTCAACAGATACAAACACAGCTAAAATTTCCCTCTTTGTTTCTGAAAAAGGCCATAATAATTCTGCTAAAAGCATATCTGTATATACAATAGCCAATATTTATCCTGAAAACTGCTTCTTCCATGATCATCTCTTTGGAAGAAATGAAATAAGAAAAAAAAAAGTAGTGAGCCTCCAGACAGCAGCTAAGACACACTTTGCTCCTAAATAAGTCCTATTGTTGTTCATTTGTTTTTTCCTGTAACGTCATTATGTAGCATAGAAGAGAAGGCAAATGGTGAGAAGGTGGTGTGTTTTGCATAAGAGGGATTTCTGTGAATCTCTTGCTGAAAATATTAGAAAGACAAAAGCAAACAGTTTTTAGAAAAACTTGTTTTCTACATCAAGACAATGCATGTTGTAGGCCAAAACACCCATCATAACCCAGGCTGCACAAAAAGTGTGGCCAGCAGCTCAAAGGAGGTGACTCTTTCCTTCCATTCCATTCCCATAAGACGTCACCTGGAATACTGCATCCCAGCTCTGAGGGCCTAAGCAGAAGACATTCATCTGCTCCAGTGAGTCCAGAAGAAGCCCATGAACAGGATCAGGAGCCTGCCCAGTAGGAAAAGCTGAGTGAGTTGGGCTGTTCAGCATGGAGAAGACTCCCACCAGGACCTTATTTTGACCTTTTGATACTTGAAAGGATTTGTAAGAAGATGGAGAGAGACTGTTTAACAGGGCCTGTTGTGATAGATGTAATGGTTTTAAACTGAAAGGGGCTAGATTTAGATCAGGTGTAAGAATGTTTTACACTGAGGGTGGTGAAATATTGGAATAGGTTACCCAGAGAAGTTGTGGATTCCCCCTCCCTGGAAGTGTTCAAGGCCAGGTTGGACTGGGCTTTGATCTAGTGGAAGATATCCCTGTGCATGGCAGGGGGGCTGGACTAGATGAATTTTAAAAAGGTTCCTTCTAACTGAAACTACTCTATGATTCTAGAACTTTTTGGCATGACTGTTTCTTTGACGAAATGCATTTGCCATAGGATCATATCACAGATATGATTTTTGATCTTAAATTTGTCAGGGTCTACACAGGAACAAAGCTGCTATTATTGTTGCTCTGCAGGTTCAAAAACTACAAGAAATACCAATAATGCTAAAGCTTCCTTATCTATAAACAGTTTTAAAGGATCTTCTCTGCAATATCAGGGGCTCAGAAAATGGCAATACTGAAATGAACTTTATATACTTCAGATGCTTCTGGAATCAAATTAACTTCCATTTCAATGACAGAACACCAATGTCACTGAGTTAAAAAAATGGTCATTTGAATCTGAGTTCATCCTGCATCTGTTACTCATATTCAAAGTATTTGGAAGGACACACGAATAAGAAAAAAAGGTCTTAAGTAAACTTTTAAAGGCTTTTTGTGGTGGTGGTGATTTTAGACCAAGAAGAATATTCAAGAGCCAGAGAGAATTAAATTGAAGCTGATGTAGTTAATCATTCTCAAGATTATACCAAAACAAATCCACATACAGCACCAAAAGAAAAAAACTAACTTAGTTCACTCATCTATCAGGTACTTTGGTTTTGAGAGGAAAAGTCTGGACATTTTCATACACTACCATATTCCAAAAAATATTGTCTTAAGTTTTAATGATTATTTGCTAAATCATAGAATTGTTTTGGTTGAAGAAGACCTCTATGATCACCAAAACTCCAACCATCAATCTAACACCACCATGGTCATTAAACCACATCCCTTAGTGCCATGTCCACACATTTCTTGAACACCTCCAGAGACTGATTCCACCATCTCCCTGGGCAACCTGTTTTAATGCTCTTTCCATAAAGAATGTTTTTCCTAATATCCAACATAAACATCCCCTGGCACAATTTCAGGCCATTTCTTCTCATCCTATCACCTAATACTAGAGAGAAGAGACCAACCCCCACTTCACTACAATCTTTCAGGTAGTTGTAGAGAGCAATGAGGTCTCCCCCTTAGTCTCCTCTTCTCCAGACTAAACAATCCCAATTCCTTCAGCTGTTCCTTACAAGAGTTGTTCTCTAGACCCTTCACCATCTTTCGTGCCCTTCTCTGGAGATGCTACAGCAATTCAACGTCCTTCTTGTAGCAACAGGCCCAAAACTGAACAGAGTACTCAGGATGCAGCCTCACCAGTGCCAAGTACAGGGACATGATCACTTCCCTGCTCCTGTTGGCCACGCTATTCCTGATAAAGGCCAGGGTGCTGTTGACCTTCTTGGCCACCTGAGCATACTGCTGCCTCATATTCAGACAGATGTGAACCAGCACCCCCAGATCCTTTTCTGCCAGGCAACTTTCCAGCCACTCTGCCCCAAGCCTGTAGCATTGTCTGTGGTTGTTGTCCCAAGTGAAGGACCCAGCACTTGGACTTGTTAAAACTCATACAACTGACCTCAACCCATCAATCCAGTCTGTCCAGACCTCTTCACAGAGCCTTCTGACCATCAATCAGATTAACATTCCCACCCAATTTAGTGTCATCTGCAAATTTACTGGGGGTGCACTCAATTCCCTCATCCAGATCATTATTAAAGAGAACTGGCCCCAGAACTGAGCCCTGGGAAACACCACAACTGGATTTAACTCCATTTACCACCACTCTCTGAATCCAGCTATCCAGCCAGTTCTTAACCCAGCAGATCATCCACTCCTCCAAACCATAAGCAGCCAGTTTCTCTAGGAGGATGCTGTAAGAAACAGTGTCAAAGGCTTTACTAAAGTCCAGATAAACAACATCCACACTCTTTCCTTTATCCACTAAATGGGCTTCTCCAAGAGCTTGTCGTTAGAAAGTCCACAGTTAGACTTCCCTGTCATTAAGGAAGTGCACTAAAGGATGATCCTGGAGAAGCAAACCAGAGGACACTTGGTGGGGATTAAAGCTAGCAGCACATTTAGAAACCTTGAATTAAAAAGGCAACTTTTCATTCAAATGTCAGATAATTCCTCTTCTATCACCAGATTAAAACCTAGGCTCTGTTCTGTTTTTTTGTTGGTTTTACTTTATCCAGTAGATTATCAGGATGTGCAACATGATAAACCCCTGTCCTTGAAATGATGACTTACAACATTGTTGCACAGCATAATAAAGTGTCAGTGTAGAAATTGCTTAAGGACAGTACCAAACTGCAGAACCCTTATCTTCACTGAGCAAGAAGGTCATGGTCTCTTCAGGGTATTTGCTTTGGTTTGGTTCAGTATATTATGATAGAGCTGGCACATTTTTTTCAGAGAGGCTTATCTGGGTGACTCAAATTAAGAGACTTTTGGTGAAATAATTAACTCTGTTATAAAATCTTGATCGTTGAAGGTTTTGTAGACTAGATGTTCCACATTGGTTCAATTATCTTAACAGATTTCTGTAATTCTTTGTATTTCATTAGGGAAGGAAAACCGAAGGGAAGAAAGGGTTAGATAAACCATTCTGGTAGGTTTATCTAGCTACCAGATTCCAATCCTACAGAATGGAATCTCCCTTAAATCAAGTGAGCAATTAAGTCTAAAATTCCTCTAAAATAAACCAGTGACACAGTGAATGTTGTCTACAGTACTGTGCTAAATCTTTGTTCACTCCTCTTGCTCAAAAAAAATCAAAAAAGTTTTGAAGAAAACAGGAGTATGAATTGCAATTGCATCTGATAATCATTGCTATGCCAAGCTACAAAACTTCACAACATCTAGAAGGCATGTCCAGTATAAAAAACAGTCCTCAGAAAAAAGTTCTCAGAAACAGAGATACACTCCCTTTGTTCAGAGAAGCTGGACTGGCTTCTGTACCACAATGGAGGTTAGAAGGCAATATTGCTTCTTGAAGCCCTTAGAGTCCTGCTATACCAGAAGGGGAATTAGATGTTTAGACCATTTGCTCCTTCCTCCAAATGAATGCTTAAAGGGACAAAGTAAAGAGAAGCACCAAATAGCAGTCACTGGCTTTGACAGAGGTAAAACAAGTTCAGCTGACATTCTAAACTTCAGCTTGAACTAACTCGGTGCAAAGCTGGCATGTCAGTCAAGCAACAGCCCAGTATAAGTCAATGTTTTTTTCAGAACTTCAGCACCAACAGCAGAAGAGGGCCAGGAGTGTATGTACTTTGTGGCAACACACCAAAGCACAGTAAAATCCATGAACAAAAAGCCTTAATGATTTCACAATCATATTTTCATTTGTAAGAGAGGTGCACCTTCTTCCTTCAACACCAAGTCTTACACAACTTTCATTGCAATGCTCCATCCTCAGTTGTTTAGAGGAGAAGACTAATTATTTCAAGAAATTATCATGAATATAATTAAGATCAGATCCTCCCCTCTGTACACTGTGCAGACTACTGTGAATCTAGAGATGACTTTCTTATCAATTACATAAAAAATGAACAAGAGGGAAGCTTTTTATTTTAAAAATCATCGTTCCAGGAGCAAATCTCTCTCTCTTCCTCTCCTCTTTTATTTTTTTTATTAAAACATAACATGTTATTAGTGTAAGAATAAGTGATGGCTGCCATTTCATTGCTGAATTTCAAGTAGTATTTGGATACCAAATATAACAGCACTGGTTGTTGAACTTTTCATGCCATACATGCAAGACTGAGTATTCAATTTTTTAATTCATTGTTGAAGGTAACAAACAGAAATTAAGAAAATCTCGCATAGTTTAAATAAAGCTTAAGGCACAACACTTCCACACAGTGAATGAATTTTTCAGCTTCAGTCAGTATATGAACATGTTTGTCATCATTAACATGCATTTTTAGTTCAGCAAAAATGCCAAAATGTCCTATTACGTGTAACAGCCTACACAAAAGACAAGCAGATTTTTCTCTTAAGCTGATGGGACTACCTAATGGACCTTCTGGAGAAAAGGTACAGTTTTCAGTCATGTCAAAGACTATCTGAAAACTGAATTAATATTATTTGCTTATATTGCCTATTTATAATCACCTATGCATTTTTTGTCATTTGCTTGGATAATTTTTGCTCATGAATGTGCAGGGCAGGCCAAAGACCTTTTTCAAAAAAGCTTGTCCCTATTTAGAGACAACTTACAGTTGGTTTACATATGTATTTACATTTCAAATATGCAGTCCCACTCTAAAGTTAAATCTAACTGTCCTACAGATCAACAGAACTTCAGAATACACCCTGAGAAAGTAATCCTCTTGATATAAATATTAGTTACATTTATAAGATAGCAATAAAAATTCTACCAGGTACCATAAGATCCTGTAGTTATTACAGAGCAGCAGAAAAGTGACAGAAATGACCAGAGTAATTATTAGTGTTCCCGAAACTTCACACGCTGTTCAACAGTTCACCAAATACTGCCCTCCCACCTCATCCCACCCAATTTTAACAAGAATAGTTGGAATAAAATTAATTCTGTACTGATAAGAAGAATTCAAATGCTCTAGCTGGTTATAAAACATACAATGTAAAAAGTAAATAACAGAAGCTACTGGTCCTAACCCAAACATTTCAACAGTAAAACTCCAATAAAACAGTAAGCTATCAAGATTTACAAAGTACCACAAGCAGTTAAAATTTCAAAGAACAGATTTAATAAATACAATTCATAAAATGGGCACACTTATGCCAGAGCATTTTAATTTTTCAAGAGAAATGTAATATGCTGCAGCTAAAGGAATAACAAAGCACAAAGAAACAAAGTGCAAACACAATGATTCTCAGAGGTTAATGGTTACACCACAAGACTATACTCACTGGTCACATTTTTACTATGTATAACTTGCAGATAATATTTTTTTTTCCCCTGAGGAAGGTAAGACTCTTTTCTATTGAGTTTTGAGTGCATTTTTAATTGCCTAGGACAAAAATCTCAAAAATTAGCATTGTAGAGCCAGAGAAGGACTAAAAACCACTGGTAGAATATTGGAACAAAATGTCATTGCAGAGAGATAGAAATTCATTACTTTCATGCGCTGTCAAACTTATAATAATACGCACTTAGAAAGAAAAGCAAAATCTTATTTTAAATGGCATTTGCTAAAGCTACGCTAACAAAAGGATTTGTGGCCCTGTCATGAAAAAACATTGACCCTTGACCTTTTTTCAGTTTAGAGAAGAACGGCCAGAATCTTGTGTATCAAACAAATGTTTGTTTTATATAAACATTCTTCCAATTTTCTTAGTTTGCCGCAAAAGCAAAGGAAAAAGAAAATAAAAATTAGAAGAAAATGCCCCAAATGAAAGCTTCAGTTTGGAAACAGTGCAAGCCTGCTTCTAAACAGTCATGTGACTTTTTTTTTGCTAACAGCCATGTGCTCGCGTATCATTTTACTCTGAAATAACTCTGCGGATTTCAGCTCAACCTGCCTTTGCTTATAATGCATGACATAGCCTGCGAGGGAGCCTGAGAACCGTCCCTCTTCAAAAGCAAGGTTCCCATGCTTGGCCTGTAACCATGGAAGCAGATGCCTTTTTTGCTTACCCCTGCTTACCTCTTTGCAGCCACGAGCTGCTCCCTATTGTTAAAAGGGGTACGCCTTGATTTTTCTTCGTTGTGACCGAACTTGCCTCTTCTTCAAAGGGCATGATGCTGCAGGTCATTGGTCTAGACTGTTTGCACGGTCCAGAGAACAGCCTTGATGTAACCCTTGCTCCGTCTGTGCCACACCACCAGCCGTGCGACTGCAGACTGTAGGGGGACATCGGAGATCTGTATTTGAAAAGAAGTCCGTCCGATTTTGCCATTGTGCCTTTTCAGTCATCGATCGAATGAATATCGAACCTTCTGTCGTTGCATGTGTGAAATAGATAGCTTAGCAAGCACTTTTGTGCCCAAACCTGTGCAATGGGCCAAACTCTCTTCCTTTATTCACAAGTATTATTGGTTTTTGTAGTATAGTAATTTCTTAGGTACTTCAATATCAGTGTCCTAATGTTAAACTGGCCTCAAAAAAAAGAATCTCTTTGTTGCAATCTGCTTCATTTAGCACTTTATTTTTTTAATTTTTTTTAAAGGTGCTTCTCTTTTAGTCATTCCCACTTCAATATCAGCACTCTTAAAGTGCAAGGGTGGCTGATTTTTGAATCGCTGTGAAGAGTCCGGAATCATGAGGGGTTTCAAAACAAGATACCAACTGGACATTTGCTACCATAAAGCTTTAAAAATAACACAGGAGGAAAAAAGAGTGAACTTGGAAAGCTTCCAAGGTAAATTAAAAAAATCCAGCAAATATGGCATTTGGTTTGGGGGCTTTTATTGTAAATACGAATAAAGTCCAGAGTGGTAAGGAAAGATATCTATTTTAATAGATAAAATAACCTGTAAGTGGTTGGCTAGAAACCTAAAAGAATCCTATCTCCATTTTTAACTCAATATGCAAAGAAAAATAATTTGGAAATTTAGCATCTGATACCATACAAGCTCTAAACTACGTTTTATTCTTCCATAATATTGCACAAACATTTTCCATATTCACTAGCCAACTTTTTTTTAAAAGATATATTTCATTTAAAAAAATCACATAGATAGACGTTCAAACTATAGTATGAAATTACAAAAATTATGCTAAGCCCCTGAGAAACTGTAACTGAAGTGTTCAGTTGAAGAGTTTGACAGAACTCCAGGAATTCTGGGGGGGGAGGGGGTGGTGGTGCTGAAGAAAAAGATGCTCTAACACCTTCACATAAAAAAGAACTGTAACTACTGCAGAAAGTGACACCTTCTTGAAATCAGTCGGTAAGCAAGTTTTTATTCCTCTTTTAGCAGAACAGCAAACTCTGACCGCTGCCTGTCAAAAAACAATAACCTAGTGACAGGCATCACCACCTATTCATTGTAAAATATGCCTGTCTCTGTTCTAATAAAATTTGGATCGCATCAAAAAGGGCTTATATATTCTTCAGGGTGTTGCTTACCCAGCGTTGTCTCTATATGACATCAGTATATATATTTTTGAGATACCACTATCTCATACTTCAAGGCATACCTATTTTCTCTAATTGCCGCAGGCAAAGGGGAGGTGCACTAAAGAATAAAGAGGGTTATTGTGACAGATGAAACATAATTCACAATGAGTACGCTTTTCATCCAGCCTTAAGTAGCAGAGGATTACTTCAAGCTGAATTTTAGGGGAGTATATATGATCTGATTTAATAATATGAGGACAGGCCAGAAGCTGAAAGGCAATGTAAACCAATTATGCTTTTGCCGATTGTTTGGGGGATTTTGTTGTTGGGAACCACCCCCCCTCCACTTTTCTGGAACTAGAAGAATTGTGAACGTGAAGAGGGTCTGAAGAAACATGGGGAAAAGTAAGAAATGCCAAGAAATAAAAGTTGAGGTTTTCTGGAATGGATATTGATAAATGCTTATTCTATATTTCTGCTTCATGACACCTGAATGAAATAAGATCATGCCATTTCTTCAGTAAACATGCTTTGTGAAAGTAGGTAAACTTATTTTGATACACTTACTGAACTTGTGTTGCTTCAGAGAAATTCATACTTGAGACTTCTAAAAATGCTGTATGATATCAAGTTTAGATGTAGATAACTGTGACAGTAAAATAACTTTCTGCTAAATGTATACATTCCTTTTCTGAGTCACTGTTTAAATATTTTAACAGTAAATAGGTAAGCTTGCATGTATATTTTATCTATCTGTTTCCTCATAGTGTGTTTTAGAAAAGACTTGCTAAGCATAAATTACTGTATTGCATTCTGAAAGGATCTATCTTTTTACAGTTTCAGTTTTCATTTAACAGCTCCTGTTTTATCATCTAAAATTGCATTCAGTATGTATAGCTAGTTAAAGTGAAAAAAATGCTAAGGTAGTCAAGGAGCTAAGGGCATCTTATTTTATCTACAGAAATGTTAATTTAGATTAATTATTTTTTAAGCAATAGGTAACTTTTTAAAAATCTATTTTAATGAAAGTATTAATAAAGTAATCATTGATCTTCTCAAAGATAGTTTCTATACATTTTGTATAATTTAGTATGCAAAATAAAAACCTTTTTAGATTCAGATTCTAAATGTGTTTTTCAAGTGTTTATCTTGTTTGAAATATCACAGACAAAAAAACAATAAAAAAACATGAGTTGAATGTTGTTTTCATATATTTTGTACTTTTTAATTACACGAAAACTACTTAGCCATGAGAGCTAATAAAACTGTATTCCTAATTGAAAATGAAGTATTATTAGAGGTTTGTTTATACCTTTCAGATTTTTTGGACTGAAATATATAAAAAGATTAATTGGAACAGACTTTCTGTTATTCAAGGGCCGCTACATATCACACCAGCTAATACAATTCAACAACTTAACAACAAACCTTACATAAATAAATGGCAAGGAAACACCGTAAAAATATGCACGTGAAATTATAATTAATTGCATTTTCTAAACCACAAAAAGAACACTGAAATTTTGTCTTTTTATAGGCCATATTACTGAACTATTCTCTTATATAATATGCTTTGATGCCGTTCTTAAAAGCAAGTATAAACCAAATTCAAGTATTTCATAAACACCATAAGCAATGGATTAGATTTTGGAGAATAAACAGCATGTATTAGGCACACCCCAGCACTATATTCTTAAAGAAACTATGAACAGTCAGAAAACGCATCAAAATACAATAAGAGAACTGCTAGACTGAAAGCATACATTTAAATATTTTAGTTCGCAAAGGGAGCAGCAGCCAAAAGACCGTTCTAACCACCTGACAAATAGCAACAAACAACAGCTCTCGAGTCAAAATATTTATTAGGGTGGCATGTCAATGTACAGGCTAGCATATGTGCTAAGGAGAAATTATTCTATTATCTTCAGCTGAGTGAAGTAGTAACAATGAACAGACAGATTTATAAATATATCGAACTGAGAATGTTTCTTTCAAAGCATACAACCATTAAATTTTCATTGATCATTTAAAAATACATCAAAAAGTGTAAAAGACAAGTTCCTTCAATTGCTAGGGCATTCTATATTGAAATGTTATTGTTGCCATGTCATACTGTACTTCCCATCCGTTGCAAAGTTTCTTAGTAAGAAATATATACTTAAGCATTTAAGGACTCAAGTAACATTTTAGCTACACTGAATGACATTAATTTAAGCACTATAACTTCTACTAATAAACTTTCAAACAATGTATATTTTAGATTCATATTGTTAGACCATTTTTGTTCTTTTTAAAATTAGTTATAAGTAGAATTTATTACTGACATTATGGCATCTAAAACTTCCAGCTAAATTGAAGAGGAAGGCTGTCTTTGGAAAAGTAGGGAAAAGAGAGCATCTCAGATCACGTCTGCATACAACAAAAAAGTACTCATTTCAAGATTAACAAGCAGTGTTTCAATAAAATGATGAGCACTCATATCTCTTACAAATCTGAAAACATTAGTATTACATGTTGGTTTTAAGTTGTTTTCTGTAAAACATACATCTAGCTGACTCAATATAAATATCAAGGTCACTACATCATTTTTAATAGCCAGTTTATTTAAAAGAGAAGGAGGAGAGAAAAAGAGGTTTTTCTCCTCCCCTGAAAACAGATTTGATTTTAACCAAATCTTAATGTGCAGGTACAGTTGTTTCATCCCATAGTCTATAAAATTTTAAGAAATTGTGAATGAAATTAAGATTTTTAATATTTTTTGAGCTACAAAGGATACAGCAGCTCAGGAGACAGCATTGGGAATGTAAGAAACCACAGACTCTGATTCTATACGACAAGCTGGATAGGAGTCAAAGCTGCCACATGTGGTGTGAAAAAATGCCACCCCGGTGTGAACAAAGGGTTTAAAATGGAGTCAAGAAGCGTGCAAGCTCAATGTCTAAGCTTTTCCTGTGAATTGTACTGCCACAACCTGCAGGATATCAAGTGGGCTGGGAAGAATAGAGTGCCTTTGGAAGCTACAATGGAGTAGCGGTGGCCGTCAGTGCGTTAGGGTTTCTATTGTTTTGGTCTTCTTGTTTGTGCATTGTTACAATGTGCTGCTTTACTTTAGCAAGAAATTAAATCTAAGCCCCAAAAATAAAATCGCAAAATTCACCGAGAAACTGATGAATGCAATAACTCTGATCTTTCTTATCGTAGTCCTAGTTTACAGTTCAGTGTGAGAATTTGCCAGTGTTCATTTTACCAGGGCCTGAACCACAATCTTATACGCATGAAAAGCAGAGTAATAAATGTTGCTCATAAATATTTCTATGACTTTTTACTGAGATAATAGTTGCAATAATATAAGCATTCATTGGGGTTTATTCAAATAGAAAGAATGTTACACCTCATTTCTATCATCAGCTTTCCTCCTTTTATTACAACATAAAGGTATTAATCTGCATATTCTGTTCAGGAAACACTATCTTTAAGAAAATCTACGAAAGGGTGCAGTAGCAACCCAAAAATCATATGCTAACAAAGATACTGTGCTAACAATGTTTAATAGTAAAGGTACTGAAAATCCCAAAATCCCAACTATTCTATCTAGAGAAAGGAAAATGCTATGTAGTCAAGACACAAGGAATAAAAAAAAATTACAAAATAAAAAATTGTTCATTATATTTTCCCCAAAGATGCACATTGTAAAAAGTACAAGTTCCTCAATGACAAAATACAATACAGTTATTAGACTTCCCAAATAAAACCAATTAAAATCCAAGGGAGTAGACCCACAAAACTGAATGAACAGTAAATTTTCTAAGAATTAAAGAAACCTTCTGATTTCCAATATTACATTTACATTTTTTTATTAAGGATTAGGTCAAAAGCCAGTGATTTTTAGTTCATGAATGCAGGTCAAGACAAGAACATTTTTCTATTTACTCCGTGTAACTCTGTATAGAAATCAATCTGTTACTTTCATTACAACCACACAATCAATTCCATTTAAAGTACAATGCAACGGCCAAGTCCAAGGACAATATGGATTGCTGAAAATCCTTCATACTATCTACAGAATTTATTCAGTATGACTGGGATGATTTTTCTTCTCATTAGTATGCAAAAAGCTTTCACATACAAACTTACTCCAGCTTTGCCTGGTTTTAGTTCAAAGCATAAAACAAAACATACACTAATTTACTAACACCAATGCATAAGTACTGCTCTTCAAGAAATAAAACAAATCATCTATTAAAAAACAATTTAATGGAAGAAAGTGTCTAAGTAACACTGTGTCATGATTATTTCTACAAATGTAATAAGATAGGACTACATGCTAGATAAACCATATAACACATACAAGCAGGCATACATGATGAATGTAGATAATGTATTTAAGCAGACTGTCTTAAAAGGCTGTGCTTTATCAGTTTACAAATATTTGTGCCCTTCTTATTTTTTCTGTTCTTTGTAACACTGTTCCAAGGTTCCAAAGGGACACAAAGCCAAGGTATTTAAAACTGCAAAATATTATCAATGTCTCTGTCTGTACCCTCAAAGAACTTGTCAGATAATTTGGACAGATGTGATTTAGCCATTTTTATAAATGTTTTAAATGTTCATAGTTACCTTTAAAGTCCTAGCTGAACATATTTTGAAACTGTAAAGCTCCAAACTGCACTCTTATTTATGTCACATTTATGCAGGTTTATCTTGCTGGTTTGCTTTTGTTTCCAACCTATTTTCTCAGCTGCTTTTCTTCAGCATCTTAGTATCTGTAGGAGGTTTTAATACTATTTTTCTCCTTCTGCCTGCATGAAACTTAAGCCTGTCAAGTAAATATTGCTGTAAATGAACAGAATAGACTGAAAAATATTCTGTTCAGAGATTTTTGCAGAATAAAGCTGCCTGTGGTTTTCAAGAAAAAGCCTTATCTTGAATATTCTTAGATTTTGCTCTTTATTTGTTCTTTTATTGATCACTTTGTTCAACTATATGTCTTTCCTGCCAAACAACATATCAGAAGAAATGAAAAATGAATCTTGGAATATTGCTTCAGAATGTGCAGGCAGACGTCTGCTAGTCCCACTGAGGCTGTGTTTTGATGTCCCTGGATTTTCCAGCTCTGATAATTTCAGATGGCACTGATATGAGATCTTTGTGTGTGTTTTTAGGGCACCATCTCCTTTTTAATTTAGTGTATGTTAAGTGAATCTTAAATTGTTGTTTCTGCCAAGTGGTCAACCAATTAGCAGCATCCTCTCTTGGGTAGCAAGACAGCATGCACACACACACGTACATATGTGTATGCGTACGTACGTGAGCACATGGCTTGTTATTTCAGCTGAGTCTCAAACTGAGGCTTTCATGCACCAGTTAAATTTACCTCTGTCAAATTTCACTGTATGCATTCTAGTCATAAAGAAAATTACATAATGCCAGATTTCTTACTCACATATAACAGCACATAAATAGACAAAGGGTTCATAGCACTGTGAGGAGAGAAACCATCCTGACAGACTTGCATTTATCCCTACTGCAAACCTTAAATAAGCATACATAAATATCTTTTTCCTCCTGCTCAGCTGTGTTTACTTGCCACTGCTTCCCTCCCCTGCCTTCCACCAGCTCATTTTACCCCACCTCCTGAATCTGTTTATTTTCTTTCTCCTGCCTGTCTGCCAGCAGCAGCACTGAAGAGTGCCAAAAGCTGCAGCCCCCCAACACATGTCCAACCCAGGGGCACCCTGAGTGTGTGAACAGGGCACAGGAATTAACAAATTAATTTCATACTAGCAAGAGTAGGCATGACTCGGGCCTTGAGAAGATGAAGCTGGACTATCTGGAAGGATTGCAGTAAATGTAAGACATAATATCTCAAGTGAGACAGCAGGGATACTGTTGAGAGAGAGAGAAAAAAAAAAATCACTTTCCCTGAATGCTCTCCATCTCTTCAGACATTAAATAGCTGAAACGTGGGCAACGTAGAGGTTAAGCTTGCCAGCTGAGAGCAGGACACTGAGCTACTCAGCAGCCCACATCTCTCCCTCTAACTACTGCAGAAGCTTGGGGATCCTCAACATGAATTTTACCAGCAATTTGCCCCCAGGGGCTATTTTAAGACTGTACTGGACCCGTCTGCAAAGCTGGCCCCAGAGAGCCAGATCAGATCTGTTTGAAATGCTACAGAATGGATACATAATCCAGTTCAGAGCCCATGAATAAGCAATATAAGGGATCTACACTGGCTCCTCACCCCTGCATGAATTTTGGCAGCAGCAAGGAAGCCAAAATTATGAATAGCCAGTACAGGTAAATGATTTATTGGGAAAGAGTAAAGTTCCCATTTTAGATGAGTTACCTTTCCTTGCAGCAGGAAAACTTCATAGCTTTATTTATTATTAGCAGAAAATAATTCCATTTTTTTGGTGACTCTAGTGTGTAAATTAACAAACCAGGTTTTCCCCTGGCTAAAATTAGTTCCTCCCTCATTTCCACCAAAACACACTTCTTGCGGCAGTCCTTCCTGCCTTCTCTCAAATCCTGGTGGACCTGCATAAGCCTCGTAGGCTAGCCAAACTGACAAAAAGCAAACGGACAACAGGCAGAGTAACACATAAGAAAACACACTGTCTCCAGTACAGAAATGTACCATCAAAGAGACACTTAAAAGCAGTTGTCCATGACTGAAGCTCTGTTAGTGTGATGCCAACGAATATCAAGATGCCTGATGTCTCTATGAGTTTGAGTGATACTTCCTTGCCCTTTGTCTGTCTCTTTAAGAAGGTACTTAGAAAAATTAGTCAGGAAAAGCACTAGGAGAGGAAACCGTCACCATACGCTTCTGACAGAGTCTTTGCTGAACATTTACTACCACAGAGGGTAGTAAAGGCAATTCAGTTTTCCCTATGTGTAAGTGCTGGAGGTCATGACTGGTATAAGGATTAACATGATTCTGATTTCTTGCCTCAAAATGTTAAATTCACACTTCTTGACAGTTCAACAGGAGCAGCACTGGTGGAAGCACACTCCACCCTTTAACCATGCCACAAGACTCAGGAGTGAGAAACCAAGTGTTACAGGAGAGTATTCTTTGCTTGGAGGGAACTTTTCTCTCCCTTCCTTAATTTGTAAATTTCCTTCTGTGGGTTTATTTTAGTACTTTGATTCTATTTGAACATAGCTCATTATGATTTAATTTCCTCTTTTTTTTTTTTTAACAGAGGGTGGAAAAGAAAAATAAATCTCTCTTGCTCTCAGCATATAACAGTTGATATAATAGACTGAAATGGCTCCTTCTGATCACTTGGGGATTTTTAAGTGCATTTTATTGACATGATAAGCCATTATGAGTCCTTCAGACTTGTTATGGTTTATCATAGCAAGGTTCATGGTTTTAAGTAATATTCCTAATATGCATTCAGGCATCCACTCCAACAGCTTCTTTAATTTCAATTAAATGCCACTAAAGATATGTATGGTACCTATGTATAAGTGGCACTGGAACAGTATTTATATGCAGTAACAACAAAATAATGTCAAACTGGCTCAATTGCCTTCCATCTCATCCCATACCCAGGAGTCTTATTACTCAGTACAAGTTCATATGCAAAGGCAACATAATTCAGTAAAATTATGGGGGAAAAGTTTCTGGTAGCAGGGGTTCCTTTTGGTGGTGTTTGTTTGTGAGGTTTCTTTCTTTATTTTCTTCAAGTTAGTCATTAAAACAAGACCCCTTCTACCAACACCCAGCAGCTGTCTGAGCAGAACTTAAAGCATCTTGATACATCCCAGCAAAATGGAGGTTATTGCCAGTGTCTAAAGAAATAAAACTGAAAGTCAAAGGTCACCAGAGAGAGCAAAATTCTGACTACACAGAGCACAGCTATGCAGCTATCCTGAATGGTCACATAATACACGTATGTCTTCCCCAACCTGCGCCACAGATTCATAGTCTGCCCCTTTATGCTTTTTGTACTTCATACTATTCTGTTTCACTCTTTCATCTTTCCTTTATCTTTACATTTTGGCTTTCCATAGACATGGGTCCCCTGCCCTTAGAAGAAGAAAGTGGGAAGCAGCAGAGATTGTGTCCAAGGCAGTTAAAACGACTACGGCTGCCAAACTGCCTAGACCTTCTCTTTATAAAAGGCAAGAGTCCTGCACTAAGAGCAGCAACAGAGAAAGCTGTTAGAAGGTTATAAACCACTTAGAACCTAAGTGTTCTGAATTTATGTCAATTGCTCTAACTCCGAAACGAAAAAGGTGCAGCTAGTTTAGGAGGCTGAACTGTGGGAGAGGACAAAGAGATACTCATCAAAATATAGTACAAAGAAGGAGTGGGCAGTCTGGTGAGACAGGCACCAAATTTGGCCTAAGTACAGATTTTAAAATACCTAAAGGTGAAGTAGGTTGCCAGTGGCCCATCTTGCCATCTGGTGTTCTTACAGAGAAACCAAGGGTAAAAACCTTGCAAGGAATATAAAACCAGACCAAAACTACAGTATTCTCCAAATTAAAAAAACAAACTGGGACCTGTCACCTTGCACAGATGTTGGACAGCATGAAATCAGCTAATGCTGTAACAACCTGCCTCTTCAAGTAGAAGCACTCTTCACACTTGCCTCTAATTTAAGGAAGTCAAACATATATACATAAAAGGTTAAGAGCACATTTACTATTTGTTATACCAACAGCTGAAACAAAGATATTTGTGTTGCAAAACTAGAGGATGCAGACCCAAATTGTACTTGTAGTTATGGTCAGAAAGACACACAATCCTCTAATTACTCTAAGCTAAATAGCTGCAAAACCAAAGTTTTTCACTGTTGTCAGAGATTGTCCCACTATTAAGCCTACCCTTACAGAATGTTGTACTTCTATAATGGATTTTAAGTTTATGATGCACTCTCAGAATCATTAAAAAAAAAAAAAGGCTATCAAATGATTTCATAATCAATTAACACTACAGCTTAATTCCCAGTTTGTTGTGTCCTTCAGTGCTGCTTTGGCCACACAATTGATGTCTAATTTGCCATACCATGCAAGCAGCTTTGTTTATTCTTATTCCATTATCAGCAACTAGCTCATTACTGCAAGGCACTCTGAAGTATTTAAAACATAAATGTAAAAAAAAGTTCCATTCTATTGTGTGTCCATTAGTTATCCTTCCAAGTTAGAATCAGTATTCAAATCTTTATAGCTCCCTCTCTTTATAAATACCAAGTAACTCATCTGCAGCAGAATATGGTCCATATTGTAGGAAAGCTTGCTGAGGTAAGACAGCAAAGAACATATCAACCAGCAGCAAAACTGATACCTATCAATCACTGAACAAAGCATGAAATTACAATTTTAAAACTTTCTACTTTATTTTGATGGCTCTAAAAGTCCCTTCTAATATTTTTTTTTCTGTTACACTCTTAGAATCAATAAGTTTATTAAAACACTCCGGAACAAAACCAGTAGTGTAACCATGTGTGTGCAACTGGAGTCTCACAAAAAAAAAAAAAAAAGACATATACCACAGTAGAAAAAGTCCCCTTCTCTGATCTCTACCACATCCAACAATTGAAAAGTGTGCCTTCTTGATAAAGAGATATTTCTGTTTAGCTGTAGATTCATGGATGTCTGACTACTATGGCAAAGATGCTAAAGTCCACTTTCATATTTGATGAAAAGTCATGTAGTACAGGTCAGTGATCAATAGCTTAATTGATCAAACAAATACAAATTTCTACACTGCTACCTATTGAAACATCTGGAGCCGATATTGGAAATAATTTACTGCCCACTTAAAGTCAGAAAAGATATGTTCCTGAGCTCCCTAAACTGTGGAGTACTGATGGCATATTGCTACATTAATTCAGCCAACTCTGAATTCAGATAGTGTTAGAGTTTGAAGGGGGAACTTTAGCCTAGATCCTGACTGCAAAGACTGAAAATAAATTACCATTGGATACAAAAGAAAAATAATGATAAGGTCTATATAATTCATTGGCTTGTTAATGGGATATAGAGTAGTGGCATAAACAGTTCTTTCTCTCTTTTCTTCTGTTGCTTCTGTTTGCAACTTCTCCCTCTCTCTTCCATGGCCTTGCCGGGGTATCTGTGTTTTGACTACTGTGTGACGTAATGGGAAGGAAGGAGGGAGTGGGGGAGGAAGTATATGGTCTGGTCCCCCTGGATTGTCCAGGGGGGTCTGAAGAGTTTCTATGTTGTTTATAAATTGTAAATAAATAAACATACATATATATATGTATAAAACATATATTGTATATTTGCATTTCATATTTCTAGATTTTAGTTTGCTTGTAAATATAGCTTCATTTGCTTCCAAAACCTTCTGAGCTAGTCTGGCAATTTTGTTTTGGGGGGTAGCTTCTCCAAATTAGTTGGGGGGTAATTTCAACCCTGCTCAGACAGAAATTCACAAAGACTGGATTTCTTGTCACTTGCTAGAGCCCTGAACCTTTAAACTACTGTCCTGGTCTAATCTACTCATATACTATTTTCTAAGACTGTTAAAGACAATATCATATTGTACAAGCAGCAGCTGAGGGAGCTGGGGCTGTTTAGTCAAGAGAAGGCTAAGGGGAGATCTTATTGCTCTCTACAGCTACCTGAGAGGAGCTTGTAGTGAGGCTGGTGTTGGTCTCTTCTTCCAAGTAACTAGGATGAGAAGAAATGGGTTTAAGTTGTGCCAGGGGGAGTTTAGATTGGATACTAGGAAAATCTTTACTGAGAGAGTGATGAGGCATTAGAACAGGCTGCCCAGGGAAGTGGTGGAGCCACTATCCCTGGATGTGTTCAAGAAGCATGTAGACATGGAGCTTCAGGATGGAGTTTAGTGGTCATTGTAGTTGGGTTGTGGTTGGACTCGATGATCTCAAAGGTCTTTTCCAGCCTTAATGATTCTATGATTCTATCATTTACATTCCAGGATTATTTGGTTTCTTAAAGATATAATAATGATCTTTGGTAGTATACAGAAAATTTAAAAATCCACACAATGGGGGAAATATTTGTTGAGGATATGAACTATTAATATTCATGTGATTAAACCCAGTGATAAGGTATTACATTCCTGAACCACAAATGTTAAATGATATTAGATCATGAAAGTCCAGAAAACCTACACCCACACCTTGTTTTATTTGTGTATTTTGAACATATACTGGGAGTCAAGATCTGTTTCATACCTAAAATTAATGAAGAAAAGATAAAGAATCAACAAAGAAAACAACATGGATCAGCACTTAAGGATCTCAGATTTATATTTGCCTTCACTGGATCAGGTGAATAGAGTTCTGATATCTATGTTGCTTGGACCAACTAATGATATCAGTAGCTGCATACTCTTTCCACTACCAAACTTCTGGGAACAGCCAGAAATTTTATTCCATCATTATACAGAACTCAAAACTCCCCTTTTCCAAAGGACTAAAATAAACAGATCTAAGTGTGAATGCTATTTATCAACCATTTGGTAAGCGATTTTTCATATAATATTTTTCATATTTTTTTATTTAAATATAACTTGTTACAGATTTTCCAATTTGACAATAAAGGTCAACCATCAATTAGGTATGACCATCAAAATTATATAAAGAAAATAAAGCAAAGACAAGAATGGCCTAAGAAGACTAAATCTTGGTGCCCACAGTGGAAATCAATCCATACAAGCCCTCCATGATCTGGAGATGCTCCACAGAAAACTGCCAGACCTGTAGCTTTACCAATGTGAATTTTACTGCCAAACAGACTTCAAGCATTTCATTAATATGAGGGAGTTAATATTGATTCCCATGTTTAACAGGCAAACTTATGACTATTTTTCTAATATTTTGCATATTAATTTATTGTCTCTGTGCAAAATAGAAAGAGGTATAGATAATATACAAGCATGAAGTAATACTAAGATTATGACTACGAATATTGACTATGAATGACCCTATAAACACATTTAAGTATGTACAGGTACACCCATCTGTTTGTCCATCCATCCAGCCATCTATATTTGAAAGAAACCTAATGTACATAGTCTGAACAATGTGGAAGTAAAGGGAGGACTAAGAACTCTTTCCATTTCATGCTTTCCTTTCTCTGAAAAGCAGAGGCCTCAGTATTTTGGTATGCTGCCCAGGTTTCTTAGCAGTGTTTAGAATATATACTCAGAGGCAGAAAAAAAATCATCCAGTCCATGACCAACATGAGAACATTTCCAGTAATGACTGCCATCATGCTACATGTACAGGACAAATCAGCGTGGCTTTATGAAAGACAGATTCTGCTTTTCTAACCTGATCTCCCATGACAAAATGGACTATGTAGTGAATGAGCAAAGGCTGATGTTGTTGTCTACTTAGAATTCAGTAATGCCTTTAGAATTCAGTAATGCCTTTGACACTGTTTCCCACAGTGTTATCCTGGAGAAAGTGACTGCCTGAAGGTAGAAAGGTTCTACAGAAGGATCTGGACAGGCTGGATTGCTGGACCAAGGCCACTAGTAAGAGGTTCAACAAGGCCAAGTGCTGGCTCCTGCACTTGGGTCATAATGAGCCCAGGAAACACTACAGGCTTGGGATAGAGTGTCTGAAAAGCTGCCTGGCAGAAAAGGACCTGCAGGTGTTGGTCAATAGTTGGCCAAATATGAGCCAGCAGTGTGCCCAGGTGGCCAAGAAGGCCAACAGTATCCACACCTGGATCAGAAATAGTGTAACCAACATGAGTAGGGAGTGGTGATTGTCCCCCTGTACTCAGCACTGTTAAAGCCACACCTGAAATACTGTGTTCAGTTTTGGGCCTGTGACTACAAGACATTGAGGCCCTGGAGCACATCTGAAAAGGGGTAATGAAGTGGGTGAAGGTTCTAGAGCACAAGTCTTCTGAGGCTGAGGGAACTGGTGGTGTTTAGTCTGCAGAAAAGGATGCTAAAGGGAAACTTATTGCTCTCTACAGCTACCTGAAAGGAGATGGTTATGAGGTGAGTGTTGGTCTCTTCTCTGAAGGAACAAGTGATAGAACAAGAGAAGTTACAGCCTAGAAAGTTTAGTATGGATATTGGGGAAAATTTCTCCAATTATCAAGAATTGGAATGTCTAACCAAAGAATCAGTTCAGTCACCATCCCCGAAGGTATATAAAAGACATGTAGATGTCGTGCTGAGTAGATTAGTGGCACACTTGACTGTGTTAGGCTAATGTTGAAGGTCTTTTCCAACCTGAACAATTCTATGATTCTATGATAATATATTTGGCTATGTAGCTTAGCAGTTTAACAGAATCATATTTTTTAAAGCAACTTCAGTTTCTATTCTCAGTTATTTCAAGGAAAGTGTTCCAATTATGAGATTAATATTAAAAACACATTTTTTTTCCTTTTTCATTCTTGGAAGATGATCTTGGATTCTTTGGATATTTCTTGTACCATAGCCAACTAGGAATGCAGGAAAAGTAAAAGGCCATTGATTTTATTTTTTCCCCTACCACTATGAAACTAGCAACAATAATTTATTTTGCTGTGGGAAGATGACACTACTCATGGAGACAAAAATCTTCAAAACATAGCCTGAATTTTAGGAAAGCAAAGCAATTAAGAAAAGCATGCCAAAACATATTACAAATGACAGTATATGGACAGGCCACCTAGCAGGCAGTGACAGAACCCAGGCCAGAGTAGCACAAAATTAAACAGAAAACATCTCTCTCTCATCTCCTCCTCAGAGAATCTTCTGACTAAACATCTCGTTCTTGGCAAGAGCTAGGAAGCAGACGTAGTTTCCTTCCAGCACTTATTCTCAACTCCTGCCTGCAGACAATACTCTCATTGCAGCAAGACTCAGTGGGGGTCCATTTGCCCTTCTTTTGCCTATATATTCTCTATACTCTAAAATGTTAAATATATAGGACAATTCAGTCTGGCTGCACTGTTGCAGCTCTTGTGTGTCTTACAGTGGGAAGGTCATGAAGTTTTTCAGGAGAGAGTAGCGCTGTTGGTAAAATGAAACGCAATTGTCATGAGCAACAACCATTAAGGCTGCTCACACTTTTATTCAAAAGCATCTGCATTTCTGTGAATTGATCAATCATAAAAGGCAATGGACCAAGGGGAGATCCTGTCTGACTAATCTGATCGCCTTCTATGAAATGATGACCAAACGGGTGGATGAGGGAAGAGCAATGGATATCATATATCTTGACTTCAGTAAAGCTTCTGGGACTGTCTCCCACAACATCCTCATAGAAAAGCTTAGGAAATGTGGCATAGACAGCTGGTCTGTGAGGTGGATTGGAACTGGCTCGACAACAGAGTTTAGGGGGTCCTCATCAGTAGCACAGAGTCAACTTGGAGGCCTGTGGCCAGTGGCATTCCCCAGGGATCAGTATTGGGTCCAGTATTGTTCAATATCTTTATCAATGACCTGGATGAGGGGATGAAGAGTACCCTCAGCAAGTTTGCAGATGATACAAAACTGGGAGGGTGGCTGACACCTGTCAGGCTGTGCAGCCATCCAACATGACCTGGACAGGCTGGAGAGTTGGGTGCAGGCAAACCTCATGAAGTTTAATAAGGACAAGTGCAGGGTCCTACATCTGGGGAGAAATAACAACAGGCACCAGTACAGGTTAGGGGCTGCCCTGCTGGAAAGTAGCTCCACAGAGAAAGACTTTGGAGTGCTGGTGGACAGCAAGTTCTCCATGGAACAACAATGTGCTCTTGTGGTCAAGGGGCCCAATGGTATCCTGGGATGCATCAAGAAAGGTGTGTCCAGCAGGTCTAGAGAAGTTCTTCTACCTCTGTACTCTACTCTGCTGAGACCACACCTGGAATACTGCATCCAGTTTTGGGCTCAAGAGAGACAGAGAATGACTTGAGAGCTATGAGGATGATTAGGGGATTTGAGCATCTCCCCTGTGAAGAGAGACTGAGAGCCCTGGGGCTATTTAATCTTGAGAAGACTGAGAGGGGATCTCATCAAGGTGCATAAATATCTGAGGGGTAGGTGTCAAGTGGAGGAGGCCAAGCTCTTTTCAGTAGTGCACAATAATAAGAAAAACCCAACAGGTTCAAGCTTGAACATAAGAAGATTTCACCTCAGCATTAGGAGAAACTTCTTTACAGTGAGGGTGACAGAGCACTGGAACAGGCTGCCCAGGGAGGTTGTGGAGTCTCCTTCTCTGGAGACTTTCAAAACCCACCTGGATGCACTCCTGTGTGGACTACCCTAAGTCATCCTGCTTTGACAGGGGGGTTGGACCTGATGATCTCTTGAGGTCCCTTCCAACGTCTAATATACTGTGATACTGTGACACCTCTCCATAACTACATAATACTATTCTTGTACTCATACTCCTGTGCTTCTAAGAGACTGACATTACACAATGTAAGAGTATGCAGCATTGTAAAAAAAATAAAGTCCACCAAGTAGGGTTTGTTCAAAAACATCATGTAGCATTTTGTGAAGACTGCTATGAATTTAGAAAGAGTCAGTTAAAAGTTCTCTTCTCTGGAAGAAAATTAGAGGAATATTTGGTCTTTTTCCAATAGTACCAAAAAGCCTTTGTTTCTTTGTCTGCTGCAAGAATAGACATGATGTTTGCCGGTCAGGGAAAGGTTTTAATTTTAAATGTGGTGGGCTGTTTTGGGTTGTTCTTTTTTTTCGGTTGGTTGATTGGTTTGTTATTTTTTTCAATTGTGGGCCCTGTACAAGTGATTTTGACACAATCACTAGTCATCTGCCCATGAACCTCACTTAAAGCAACTACTTTGCAAAACTGAAATTCTTTCAGTCTGGGAAGCATAGAGGAAATACATTAGGAGCCACCCTAAGCTGCACAAACTGTAAAAAACTTCAAGAGCTTCCACATTTCCTAAGAGGAAATATATGTTTGATATGTATTCTGGGCAAGTAGCCCTGAAGATTTTTCCTTATGATCCAGAAAATGGACCTTGAAAGGAATATTCTTATCCATTGTAGAAGAAACTACACTTTATTTATGTAAAAAGATTAATATCTTTATCTTATTTTCAAATTCACTCTCTGTATCTGACATTTTCTGGGAAGATGTGATTCAATTCTTTGGAATCTCTAGGGCTAGAAGAGAGCTGCCAACAAAACGAAATAAAACAACAAAAGCAACAAACCCCCAAACTGACCAACCAAATAAAACCAACAACAAAACCACGAACAAACAAAAGAACCTGCATTTTTAAAAGAAAGAGAACTTTACTGTAGTTCCCAAAGTGGACACCACCTTTAACAAAAGTATCACCACACTGCCATGTTTGTGGACAATGTTACATTCTGCATATCACAAGTAAGGAGGAGCCTTGTGCCTTGCAGAGGGACAAAATGCTGCTGTTTTTTATCTTAAGTGCATCAGCTGCATGCTCCTTGTTAAGGGGTGCTCCAGCAAGTGAGGCAGGACAAGGGAAACAGGAACAGCCATCCTGCAGAACTGGGAGTTACCTGCCTTCATGAAAGCTTGTTTGCTTGTTATGGCAGCACCTGCTGCTCAGCAGGAGTGGAGAACTACCATTTTGCAAAACAAAGGCACCCCAGGTAAACTCCCACCTCCCTTTGTTTACTAACACTTGGAGCACAGTGTAGAAACACAACTGAGAAACAGCAATGCTATATTAAAATACACATTAAAAGGCAATTTTCCTTTTAAAATGTAAAGATACATAACTATGACCACTTCTGTATTTCCAGAAAGCACTATCAATATCCACATTGCTAACATGGCTTGCTCCAGTACTCCTATTTCCAATTACACAGCATTCTGTGAACCTATTTTTCAAACTGTATATACAAAATCAAGCGTGAAGAGTTTTGTTCAACTGGTCCAACCTAGAAATAGATGAATATGAGGCCTTTCCTATAAGTTAAGACAACTGTACACCTGACTTTACTTCAAAAATCTTGGTAGTCATCATTGCTACATCTAATCATTATTATGATTAAATTCATAATGCATTCCACTTTATTTATTGATGCTTTCCTAGATGTAACTCAGTTTACTCTTCTCTATTACATGCTTCTTTTTATATCTACCATATGACATCTGCTGACAACCAGAATCAGTGCAAGAATTAAATGCTGAGCTTTAGTTGGGAAAAAAAGTATAAACACCACTGATTCCTATTCTCCTGGAATATTGTCTAAGATTAAACAGTTTCTGACTATGTGGGAAGAACACTTACTACTGAAAAGAAAAAAAAACAAACAAAAGATAAAACCAGGGCTATGCTAATGTCTTTGCTTTACTGGATGAAGTGTAATAAAGAGAAATAGTATTTATTCTTTGACCTTCACACAGAGATTGAATGAATGTCTCTAAAATTCAGGATGAGCCTGAACATTTATCTCTTTTTCTTACTAAAAGAGCTCTAATTACCAAATAATGTGAAAATACATCAGGAGTTCTTTGCACTCTAAAGTAACAAAGTTGAAATCCACATGGGGAAAATGCGATTGTCTACAAATCCACCTACAGTTAGATATCAAGAAATAAAACTCATGAATTTGAGAAGCCTAAAAATAATACCAAAATAAAAAGTTTTTCTTAAGCAACAGTATTATCTTCTACTCCAATTTTGCTAGACAGTTCTTGCCACAGCTGCTAATAGTCAAAAACATAACTAACTCACATATAAAGAGACTCTTTTCTGGTTTAAGCCAAGCTGTTTAAAGCTCTCCCTTGCTGTCTGTCTTCCGTATTTAATCCTAATTCTCTATAAGCATGTGTAAGAGAAAAAAGATTGTTGCTCATAAATTGAACACTGAACCCTAAGTCTTCAGAACACAACAGAATATGATGAGATTTGATATACTTTAGGGTTCTTTTTTCCTAGATTTGTATACATAATGTCAGCTATAATTTTTCAGGTCCCTTTTAACTCTGTTGCACTGCTAACAGAACTGCAGCTGCTCTTTATTTATAATCTTTTTTTTTCTTTTTTTTTTTTTCCCTGTGTTCATAATACACAAGCTGTCTGGCTCATTTTCAAGCTATTGAAATATTTCAATTCTAAAAAAGTACAATAGGCCATAATCACTTATGTCCTTATGTTTAGGAAACCCTTCCTCCCTCTTTCCCTCCCTCCCTCCATTCCTCCCTCCAACCTTCTGTGAATTTCTAAAATGTAGAGAGATAACTGGAAATTCAAGTGGACATCTTAACAAGTTTGTATTGGTTTTGTGTTTGGGATTTTTATGTTTGTTCCATCTGAGCTACTGGCACTATGAAATGCAGACATCTACAAAAGGTGTGAAACAACACAAAACATCTAACTCAACTTTAACAAACTTAATGTTCAGTTTCAGTCCAAGTGTTAGCTGTAGGTGATGAGCTTTCATCAGGCCAGAGAAAACAGAGATTTATTGTGGAAAAATTATATTAAAAGCTTCCTTTTAGAGCTTATTAAGTAGTGATGAATTTGAAAACTGGTAGGTTTTCTTTTTCCTAACATTAGGGTTTTTGCATGGCTGTTGGAACCTGCTGTAGTTAAATGTACCATTGGAAAAAAACCCAAACAAACCCAAACCAAATCATGCTCAACATTTATACTGGTTACAAATTTTTCACATGATCACAGCAGGGCTTCTTAATCTCCTCCATCAAAGTCACCACAAATGTTTTCCTTCCTGCAGTGAAATGAACACTACTTAAAAATGCAAAATAATTCTATATGTTACATTGCCTGAACCCGCAAAGCCAGGAAGAAGCAATGAAAGCCTTCTGTTTGGAGTACAGTAAGAACAGAAATCTATGCTTACTCAGGATGCAAAACAAGGAAATCATTCTAAGTGCTTTATGTCAAGAAGCTGAACCAACAGCACTGGCACCAAAACTACTTGCTGTGTGACTGCCCATAAAATCTGTGGAACATTGTTTGCCTTATGTGCATACTAAAGTTTTTAATTTCATACCTGAGGGGCAAATGAAGGGATTATTTAACAAATGGTCCAGCATCGAAAATTTCCTCAGCAAAGAGAGGATGTTACACAAACAATGCTCTCTTTGCTACAACATGACATAGTTTTAAAAGTGAAAACCATGTCAGTTTTGGAAGATAAGAATATAATAAAAGACACCCCTCTATGTTTTATTAGAAGTTATTTCCAAAGATACTGGGAATGGAGCAAGTATTCAAGCTGTATATACTCAGTACATCTGAGATATCAAAAACTGTATATAAAGGAGTGGGAATTAGCCATGATTCACCTAAGCAGCCCATCCGTTTTAGACAAGTCCACAAAGCTCCAACAATAATTTGAAAAGACCTGAACATACCTAGCTTTGCTATTAGGTAAAAAAACAAACAGAAATTACTGGAACTGCCTGAGGCCCTTCTTGTTCCTGGGAGGCCATACCTTGCTCATGTGATTCCTTTCTTAGATCAAGACAAATTACAGAGTACCAAGTAACTACTGCTTACCTGAGACATACAGTAATCATAAACGAGCACTCAGAATACTTTTCTGAATGAGTAGCAGAGCTAGAAATGTGATCTTTAGTTTCTAAATCTTAGCCTTATCACATTTAAAATTTTACTGAAAACTTAATTACCTTAAAAACATAAAAACCTTAAAACTTATCTCTCAGAGTAATTAATGCCTCTCACAGCCATAACCGTGGATTCAGTAACAGCAGCTGAAAGGAAAGCACAGTTCTAAACACTAAAGCCTCAAGGCTCTGAAGTAAAATATGGATCTAAGGGTTCCTGTTCTCCCCAGTACAGGAAAATGGACTTTGGGTTCCATAGCCAAGCTGCAAAGGGTGGAACATCATCACCAGCCACAAAGTCAGGAGCCTGGAAAGCCAGGAGTACCAATCCTGCATGCTGCATGTGGTAAAGCTGTATCATGTTGGGAAAACAGGTTTCCCAGAAGCTCAACAAGCCAGCTGGTGGAAATTGTTTGTTTTCACCTGTTTGGGGGTTTTTTGGTTGGTTGGTTGGTTGGTTGGTTGGTTGGTTGGTTGGTTTGTTTGTTTGGGGGTTTTGTTTGGGTTTTTTTTTTGTTTGGTTTGGTTTGGTTGGTTGTTTTGGGGTTGTTGGGTTTTTTATGCCAGTTGTAATAGCCGACATACTTCTGTGAAGTACTTCAGTCCTAGTAAATTGGTGTTTTCACAGGTAACATTCAGCAGAGAATTCTTCCCATGTAAGTTACCTGGCAACAGAGGAAATCTGGACATAGAGCCCTTCTGCATCGAAGCCTAGAAGATGGGAAAGAAAACCAGGAGGTGAGAGTTACCACGTTTTTTCTCCAAGGGTACTTCTGTCTGACTAAGGAGCCTGCCTCAGTTCTGATGATATAAAACACTTCTGGAGCTCACCAACATATTCTAGGACTGTCTTGTTCACATTTTAGGCAGAAACCTGTGAGTTAGATTGAAAATAATGTATTAGTTCTGAAATTACCACAGTCTGATGACTGGGTGAGAGACTCAGTTGTGAATTGATTCAGCTCTACATAAGTGTATGGAGCTAATCTCTACATTTTTGTATTACGTGACCTACTCAATGTTGGTTGTTTTTTGCCATATTTAAAGTAAATGATGGACTGAAATGAACAACTCTTCAGATATTTGTCTGGAATTACTGCTCTACAGCATGCAGGCAAGTCTCTTATGCAAGTAAGTCCTTTAATTTCTTGGGCATTGTGGTAGTTTTAGGCTATGCCCTTCTATCTCTGAACTAAATTCAGAAGAATCAAGTATTTGTTCATAAAATAACAAACAGGATCTGGACCAAAACCCCCCATTACTACAATCAACAATGGGCCAGACATTTATGGATACCTATTAGCAAAACAACACAGAATGCTAGCTCTGCTAATTTTGTTTTTCAGTGTAGCTTCAGAATAAAGATTTTCTTTTAAAGATAAGTTTGATCTGTAATTCAAATCACACTGTATCTTTGATTTGCTATCCCTTCCTTCTCTCACCCCCTCTTCCCTCCACCTTCCCTCAAAAAGCCTTATATAGAGCGGCTGGAAAGCAGAGTAGGAATCTATGCAGACACTATCCATCACATTTCTGTCTTAATTGAATGACACCAGAATGAGATCGATAAAATGTAACAAGAGACAGCTTTGCATTTCCACACTCACTTATTCTCCCTCTCTATTACTGCCAGCCATCGCCGTGACCAGAAAGCCTAAGTATTGCATTTGAACATTGCTGCCAAGCTGTTAGGATATGAATAAACTTGTCAGGAAAACAATAAAACTTACAATACTGGGAAAGGCCAGGATGCCAAAAGGCCACTGCAAGCAGCATTAAATATGCTGCTTTTAAAGCTCTACTATAGAAACATATGAAGAGTTTCTATATAACATGGGTAGTGGCAATTCTTTAGATATTATTCCCCTCATTCCCTGAAGACGTCTCTGTGTGTGTGTGTGTGTGACCATCTGACACACAGTTGTCATGACCTCTTGGCATAAATCTGCAATTTCAACAATAAACCCAGACCAGCTGTGATTTCCCTATGTTCAAGGATTCAGAGATGTCCAATGCATTACTGATAACCTCATTGCTGTGTTAAAAGTAGAGTCCGACTCACTCATAATCACAGACTTTTCCTGAAAAGCTCCAACTTCACATACCAGTCAATCACAAGAAATAAAATGAAAAAAAAAACCAAAACCAACACTGCAAAACAAGGCAACATTTTTGCTCATTGTATCCATTTCAGTACATATGCTAAGTAAAAATTTAAGCTTTTTTCAAACTTGTCTTTTTTTCTTCAGTTGTGATGATCTTGGACTGCTGGCCATGTAAGCATAATGCTAGATTAGGAGCATAATTAGTGTGTCACCTCTGAAGTCACATTTATGTTTAAAGCCTACATTGCTGTTGTAGCTGGATGCCCCACGCAGGACGAGGGCACATTCTACTAGGTATTCTGCTAACCACAAAGCAAATGAAAGTGCCCAGTGCAAGCAATTAACATTATTAAGGAAAAAAAAAGAAATAAAAAAGAACAAACTGCCTTGAGTACATGTGGCAAACAAAATTAATTCTAAAGACAGAAAGAGGAAAGAGTTAACAATAGGAAAACCGCACAGGACAGAGCTTTAGTTATGCATGATTAGAAGGCTCCTGGAATCTGAAAACACAAGTATTACCTATTTTCTACTTTCAGTTTAGTACACAAAGAAATGCTTAGACACTGCATCAGAGGAAGTGTTCTCTTCACATTTCAAGACAGACTGTCATATTTCAACTTGAAACTCAATCAGATGTTAAAACAATTGCTGTACAGTACAAGCACTTCTGCCAGGCATTATTAAAATCCAGCTGGTGAGACACTTGTCCTCTTAGCTTCAGTATGTGATTCTTCATGCCTGGTTGGCTATGTTACAATTTTTTTCTTCATTATCGTGTTGATGCTTAGTCTTACAGCAGCTTTTTTCTTATTCTTTTTTCCCCTATCAACAATCAAATACAACTTGGCTGAAGGTACGAGGCTGAGAAGCTCATGATTTCTCAAAATGGAAAGATTCCTCAATTCGACACTATTTAGTAGACCCAAAGTGAACTAGTTTTCAATATTATACCAAAGTTACTGCAAGCATGCAAAATTACGTTATTCTAATGATCACCATTGGCAGTATTATTTAAAATGTACTGAAAGCTTTCGTATATTCGACTCATCTTTCAAAACAGTATCTAATCCTGAGTTATCAACAGAAAAATGAAGATAAAAGAGTTTTCCTGGTTTGATTACTATGTCCTCATGTAAGACTCACCCAGACCAATCAGAACTTGTTAAGATAAATACATTTTCCTTATAGAATTACTGCTGAAAAGTAGAAAATAACTAAGGTAGCATTAAAACTTCCCCATCACAGAGATCAGAAATTAAATACCTTACACTGTAGATCATGCCTTATTAGAGTATGGCCAATATTGAATACTAGACATTACCATCATATAATTTAGCAAAAAGAGCTGGCAAAATTCATTGAAGGAATGTAAACTGTGAAAGTCTTAATGCCACAGTTTCAAGGAAGTCATAATACCATGACTTCGGGTTGACTACACAGTCAATGAGAAAAAAAGACAAAAGAGGAAGCACACAGAGACTAATCACTGAGCTTAGGTACCCAGTTTGGGTAATTGAAGTGGGATGGTGTAAATGCTCCTCTGGAAGTGCTTGCACTGCTACAAAAGGTAAACAGAGCTGACAGTATAGATTTTATTCTGATGCCCACTTTATGAAGCTAGACAGTACAAGCTGGGGGCTGAGTGAAATAGGCTTCTTCCTCCTCTCCTTTTTTACTCACAGCCTAGATGAAAACTACAGACAAAAGCTGAACAGACCAAGTACACACTATATGCCATTTATGACAAAAACAATATGTATCATTCTAAAATAGTTCCTTAGGATGTTAAAAGAAATAAAAGGCAATTGTAAGCCCAATTATTTACTTCACTTTAAACTACATTTAGAAGATTCAAGATTTCATTGGGTTTCCATACGAAGACAGAACCTTCTCCTCAACCAACTCCATCCACATCACAGTGGTTTACCAAAATTTTTATAATCAATCATAATT
Source organism: Indicator indicator (assembly GCF_027791375.1). Classification (NCBI taxonomy): domain Eukaryota; kingdom Metazoa; phylum Chordata; class Aves; order Piciformes; family Indicatoridae; genus Indicator; species Indicator indicator. The sequence continues at coordinate 105,967,379 of NC_072010.1, read as the reverse complement.
TCACAACAACACACAAATAAACATAAGTCCTTTAATTTAATCCCTCATTCACATCAATTTACAGAGGCCTAGTTTTTACTTCCTAATAGTCTGCCAGAATGAGTTCTGTCATTCCAAGACCATCTTTATCAGGAAAAGCTGATCTTACAGACCATCTCCATCTTTGAACTTCCTCTTGATTGGTTTCCATAATGTTTAATTCTGCAAAGCATCATAAAAGGCTGCTTGAATGACAGGCTGAGGAAGGCTATGTTGCTTCAGGCACCGAGAAGTAGGTGCTGTGGACTCATATTCTCTGGAAAGATTTTTTTTTTCCCCAACACAAATTGCCACATATTTGCCTAATTCTAGTTATTCTCCTCTAATTTGCTTGTGAGGGGAGTTCATACTGTTTATCTGAGGTTAACTCATGCATATATGATAAAATCCAAAATACCTAAGTTTATGAGCTGGCGAGGAACTTTTTAGGATATCAGGTAGTGATAGGACTAGGGGGAATGGAATAAAGCTGGAAGTGGGGAGATTCAGGCTGGAAGTGAGGAAGAAGTTCTTCACCATGAGAGTGGTGAGAGCCTGGAATGGGTTGTCCAGGGAGGTGGTTGAGGCCTCATCCCTGGAGGTGTTTAAGGCCAGGGTGGATGAGGCTCTGGCCAGACTGATCTAGTGTGAGGTGTCCCTGCCCATGGCAGGGGGTTGGAACTAGATGATCCTTGTGGTCCCTTCCAACCCTTACTGATTCTATGATTCTATGATTCTATGACCTAAATTCTCCATGAAGGCACTGCAAGGAATTATCTACCTCACTCCAGAGGTCAAATTCAGAGTACATAAACTAAATAGAGTTTGAAGTCCAACAATACTGAAATACATTCAAGCCAAACTAACACATAGACACACATGTGCAGATGAGAAGATCACCCAAGGTAGGCATCACATTCTTCCTCAGACTTGTTTAAATGCCAAGGGACCTTACAAGTAGAGAAAGTGGGGCAACCTGGATACCAGATGTCACCTGTCCAGGCAAGAGAAACATCCCCAGGGCCAAAAACTCCCTCACAGTGGAAACCTTCCACATTTAAAGCGGTAACAAACTCTCAGCCCTACTGGGAGGTTGTACATCTCTTTGAAAATGCAGAAATCAAGGTCAACAATCTGTGCTACTGTGTGAAAAAGACTTCAGACATTTCCTGCATATGGCATGAAGCTGTGGGCTTTCAGTTATATGACTACAGGGGACAGCCATGAAGTTCACTTCAACAGGCATCTAGAAGGCAACAACTTGGCAGAAGGGCATCGTTCCAGCTCCTTTCCCTGCAAGACTGCCACAGGATTGGGGCATAGAGACTGTGTTGCAGATAGTAGCCAGCAGAACTGACAAGACATAGGACCATTTCCCACTTAACCCACATTTAATTGTTTGAGTTTGAGTCATGGTAGTGGTTTAATGCTCCTCTACCACAGCTGCCGTCCCATGCCTGTGACAGTCCAGAGCCATGCCATGCCTGAAACCAGGCAAGGCTCAGGCTAAGAGCCTTCACAGTGAGAGATCAAAAATGCTGCAGCTGTACCTCTATAGATAAGAGGAGCATGTGGGACAGCCTGCAGTGAGCAAGTGTATCTGTAATGTATTATACATATATAATATATACTTACTGAGATCTAAACACCTCTCCTCATCTACACTCAGAGTTATAGTTACAGCTAGAGCAAAGATCTTAAAGAACACGAAGGTGCAAAAAGGACAGAGAATTGGGATATGTACAACTATAACCAGCTAAGAGTTGCAGCTGGAAACATAGGCAAGAACTAGCTGGGGCAGTTTTCACCTACAAATAGTTCACTAAAACCACCTCAAGCTGTTTTGCCAAATACCATTCTTGCTGGTACACTAATGAGCTATAGCTTCTCTCAGCTACCTTCAAATAAAGGTACTTACACACATTTCATTCCAAACACACAAGGCCCTCAATGGAAATCAGGGATGGGACAGAGTTCAGAATTACTTGTGCACCATGACTGCTACAAAGTTTTCATAACTGCAGAACACTTTAAGAAAAAAAGAAATTAAAAAATTCCTTCAACAAATGTAAAATAATTCAACTTGCCAAGAATCTTACTTCACTATTTGTCTTTAATCCAAGAAACAGCACTTACATAACATTAAAATTCTACCTCCAAACGTCAATTTTCTCTGTCCATCTTCTCAAAAACTGCTTTTAGGGGGCAATAAATAAATAATAATAATATTTTTTTTAAAATCATGTCAAAAGAGGTATGAATTTGCTTATAAAAGCTAGCAATTTAGAAATTTGTTTAAATAATAGTTCAACTTAGAATGGTTGAAATGTTTATAAATTTATATTACCTTAGTTTAAGACTAATTTTTAAACATAGCTCATTATAAAAGATGAAAACAAGCACTTCAAGGAATATGAAATAATAATTTTAAAACTTTATTAATATAACTAAGATAGATAGGACTTGGGCAGAGACAATACTTCAGCACTCATGCAGTCCTCCACCAGCAAAATGAAAGATACAGTTCACTCATTTTTGTACTACAGGATTAGACAATAGAGAAAATAAACATAATTTGTGAAACTATAAAAGCTTATAAAATATTTCCTCCTCTATTTTGAAGTCTTTTAGTCTTTCAATTTTTCTTTCTAATTTATTCTTACAAAGCCATCAAATCTTCTTTCTAATAGTCATTTAATATTTAGCTCCTCACTTCTCTATTCTGTTCAGGATACCAAATTTTATGACATATATTCATTACCCTTAGAAAAAAATTCATAGGAAACAAACAACACACACACACATATATGAGTTGTTTCATCCATAGTGCTTGTATGAAAAACTATAAATGGCTTTTACTTAGTACATTTATGATAGACCTTAAAATATTTATAGAACACTGAAATAGTATCATTTGGGAAACAGATAAACACTGCTCTGTAGCAAATACCAGCTTCATTAGCAGGTAGAATATATGATAATAAATTATATATTTTTATTCTAGTCCACTGAAATAGAACCACTTTCCCAAACACAATGCAAAATGGTAAGGGAGAAGGTAGTGGGGGGTTAACTGGAAAAACAAAACAAACTGCTAGAGTTCATAAACAAACTGCTGGGTAAGTCGCTAAGGACTACTTTCATATGAAAAACTAATGTTTTACCACATGAATCAATTAACACATTATGTTACTAATGTATTCCTTCATATCAAAATTACTTCAAGCTCTTGAACAAATAACATTGACATTATTTCAACTAAAATTAGGACAGAAGTCTGTTTGTTATCACAGTTTCATAAAAGGAATTATTGCATATACTGAAGAAAAAGTTTCTCTGACACATTACCACTAAGCATATTTATGGAGAAGGAGAAATGCAGAAGAGGCTTGAACTTAATAATGTAGGGCTATTAATTAGCATCAAATGAAAGAAAAGCGATTTTGTCACCAATTACTGACAATTTTCCTAAGTACAATCATTAATTTTGTATACTATAGCCCTCATAAAATTAAGGGAACAAAAATATTTGAATCAATATTCTTTTCTAGGCTCTCTCCACTAATTAAACTACTATAAGTAGTATCAAAAGTTTTGAAACCTTTAAACGTCTTAAGAAAAATTGAAAAACATATGGTTATAATTTCCTACCTAAAACTCCATGGGTTTTGGTTTGGGGCTTTTTTTTTTTTTTTTTTTTTTTTTTTTGGCAAGAGGGGTGGTGGGAGAAGGGCTGAAAATAAGGAAAACTAGTGTAACTAAAATTGTGACATTTTGGAATTACCACAGTTAAAACATTTTTTTATTTGCATTTTTTTTCCTGCTGTTTTAGAGAGCTTCCATAAAATCAAGCCTGATTAAAAAAGTCAGGAATATCAATGTTCAATTGTTTGACTAAGGAATCTCCAGCATTTACCAACATCTCCAATATTGACACGAGGCACCAATAGGGAATATACATTTCGGTTTTGCACTGGGATATATGTTCCTAGCCTTTCCCACCTCCAGTCTCAACAAAACAATAAATCCATGAGCAAACTTCTGTCATTCACCCCCCAGCTCTCACACCCGGCAGAATTTTCCCTGACAAGCAGCATCAGCCTCCAGCTGCCATTGGCGGAGAGCGATGGCCGTGCAGATGTGGCCACAGCAGCCTTGCCTCATGCGTCCTCCCTCTGCCCTAGTGCTGTGTGCCGCTGGCTTCATAGCACAAGGTCAACCAAGTATACATAACATTTAATCGGTACAGCTACTCAGCAGCTGCCAAGCACAAGTATCCGGCATCACTGACAGCCTGCACTAACGTTTTAAACGTTAAAAACAGGCGGCATGCCCTAAAGCCAAACTTTTGCAAAACTCCTAACACTGATGATGCCTTTTATTAACGAATGTACTTTCTGAAGTGCCTTCTCCCTCGACACTGCACTCGCCTGTGTTCGCTCACCAGGAAATCGGAGCAAACTTTCAACACATATCAATACATATTTGGGAAAGAAAATGCATGCAGAACACCTCCATGTCTCCCAAAACCAAACCAAACCAAAACAAAAACTCACCGAGGAAACTTAGAGTGTTTAATCAGCATCCATATCAATTCATAAACCTCGGGTGCTAGAGTACAAATAAACACTCTAAAGGGTTTTAGCCACAAGGAGATAAGATCTCTCCCTGGGGAGACGGCTAGAAACTGCTCCATTGCCTTTGTGCAGACTACTGGAATGTGCTTGCTTTTCATTTCGTTCTTTGTGTCTGGTGCTCAGGCCTCACAGGCAGTGTCTTAAGCCATGCAGGGTCAGGGCAAACAGAGAACTGCATTCATGGACAGATCAAGTTTATGTGAGAATCTGCTCCTCCTGTGCCCTCAATTTCCATTTGAATTGTTAATAAAATCTCCGTCTGAAAGCACATGATCCCATCAGTGGGGAAGTCATGCAGAGAATCCTCTAGCTCAGAAAAACAAAATTTCTTTATCTTTTTCATCCTCCTCCTACATTCGTGAGAATTATGCCATGTAACCCCCCTCCTAAAGTAAGTCCTCTCCCTGCACAACACCTGATTGCCAGACCAGATCTTGCAGTAAAAAGGCAGAGGGAGAAAGGATGAAGATGAGAAAAAGATGCACAAGCTATGCTCAGCTACAGTAAAATCACAACCACAATAATTGCACCTTTGCAGCAGTTTACAGACTGTCAGACACCTTCAGGCAAAAGGCAATACAGATACTTCATTTTTAAAGTTAATTTCCAACAGCTGATAACGCTAGCTTCAAGACTTTCCCACAGCTTTATGACACTGAATGAACTACAGGGCCACAGAGATAATAAAAGGTCACACATAAAGGAAAGAACAGAGCCATACCCCAATTAACTTGGTCTCCCCATGCAAAAATTGTACAGGAACAAGAGCCGATATTTACTGCAGGCATCAGATATGCATCTCCTAACCTTGCCACGGTCTAAATGGGCTTCTTGTTTCTTCTGCCTTTGCTCCTCGCAAACTGTTTTAATATTGAACGTTTTTCAGAGGGATGGGCTGATGAACGAAAACATGAATTTCCTGCTTGCCCTTTAAGGTGGGTTAAGCAGGGTGCTAGCAATCAATTACAGAACAATAAGCAAAAGAGAGACTAAAGATTTTAAAAAAATAGATGTCTTAAAGTTTACACCCTGTTTTCTAACCCAAGTATCCACTTTTACCCCTTCCTGAAAACCCTTTTTTTTTTTTTCTTTTAGGTAAAAAAATATAGTATTCAAGTAAAACTTGCTTGAAATGCAACAACTCAGAGAGATTGCTGGAGTTTTCACTTGTTCTTTAGAATAACACATCATTCCTGGATGAACAATAACTTCACTAAATATATAATGGAATTTCAAATTTTGTAGTTCTGAGTTTTGCCTGCTCCCAGTCCTAGCCTCCTCTGCCTCCCCTTCAGGTGGGATGATGTTTGTTTGCAGTAGTTGCTGGAATGAGAAAAGCTTTATGCAAGCTCTCTCTCCGGGACCAGTCCTGTGCAGCACTTCATGCTGCCTAGCACTTCACTCACCAAGGCTTCCCCTTCTACCCAGTGATCTCAAAGGACTTGCTCCTTGAAGTACAAACCCCTAGAAAAACAGATTAGACTTTTGACTGTTTCTGAACAGGGTTTGCCTGAAGCATTACTGAATATCATTAGTAGAAGAATATCATTATTGTGACAGTATCTCATACTTGAAAGCTAATTAAAAAATAATACAGGTATTTGAAAGTTCTGGAGGCCTGGGTGTCTGCTGGCTTGGGCTGAGGGGGGATCACACAACTGGGTACAGAATCCATTGTATGTCACTATTCACAAGGCTAAACTGGTCACTTAATTGACAAAATTGTGCTCTTTTCCTGATTGGGTAGCCCAAGCCACCTAGACAAGGCGGCCTTTTCTGATCCATAATTCTCCACAAATGCTTGCAACTGCCTAAGGATTTATTTTTTGGTCACATCAGATAAAATGCTTTGATCAAATGGGACTTTGAATGCAACTGTTGTTGCAAATACTAGTTGCAGGTTGCTTTTTTTCCCCACAGAATCTGTGACTGGTGAACATGGCTTTGACTTCACACTACGAATATGTGGGGAGCTGCAGAGGGAATGGAGGATGAATGAATAGCTTCATTACACCAGTATGTGCACATTCACAGAACATGCTGATCATTGCATGGTATTTACAATTTCAGCATACTATCCACCCTGTGACAAGATGCTTATAGACTTTCTTGCCCAAACGACCTTCTTTCTCCTTTTCTTCCCAGGGCCCGAGTACAAACTCAGAGAATTCCCCTTCCCTTTTCACACGGTCATCCTCTCCACATTCAAATACTTCCTTAAAACTCTTTTCTCTTGGATAGCTTATTGATGTTCACTCATATTTTATGGATACAGTGAAAGCTGCCATATTAGAACACTAAATACAGCAAATGAGAGCCACTGCAGAAGAGAAGAATGTTCTTTCCTTAAATCCAGACTAGAGCTGCAATTCAGTGTGCATGTGCACACAGGGGGGAGGAGAACATCACAGCACAAGTTGCATAAAAATTACCTGTCATATAGATATATCTCAGTACAACGTAGAGTACATGTCTCCCTATTTTTCTTTGTCTGTATCCATATAAAACACAAGCTCATAACCTCAGCTTAATCTTTTGTATTCTGTGGGAACCTCCAACAAGACCAATGGAAATGGTGTAGTGAAAGTAGCAAAGAGTTCTCTCACTAGTTGGTTTTTTGTTGTTTTGGTTTTTTTCCAAAATGCCTGAACTTTTTGCACTATTTTTTCCTACATATACTATGTATCCTTGTAATTAGCTAAAAACGTGAAATTTCATCAGTAAATATATTTTTTTTAAACATACTTGCGTCCCTATTACCTCAAAAGAATGGCAGGATTAAAATCCATTGTAATCCAATTTTAAAATAAATAACAAATCTTAATAGTTCTAATAGGCTTTTGCAATAAAATAAAGCTAAGAGAAAAGGAGAAGAAAAAAATGGTAGAAAATTAGACATATCCTGTTAAAAACCCAGACAAACAACAACAAAACCAAAAGCTGAACTAAAATGCAAAGCTCCTCCAATTGGCAAAATTCTCACTAAGAATTTAGTCCAGGTGGACTATAGCATCCACTTGGCATGACAGATCAAGAAAAAGCATTGTAAAATTCAGTTACTAAGTGTGCACCTTTCGAGTTCTAGCTAAATGCCTTAACTAAACACCCAGCTTTTCTCAATAATTACCTGTTTCCTACTTTAACTTATATACACATATTCACAGAATACACAGAATACATTCTAGAGTATGTATTCTCCACATGAAAATTTGTGAACTGAAAAAGGTCCAAATACTGAGGTGGTTTGTTGGTGGTTTTTTTGTTTTGTTTTGGGGGTTTTGTTTGGTTGGGTTTTGGGGGGTTTTTTTTGTGGGTTTTTTTGGTTTTTTGTTTGATTTGGGTTTTTTTTAATGCAATAAACCAGCCTGGACATCCACATTAATAATGCAGTAGAATTACATTAAGTTATTAGAGGTTATTTTAATAATAATTTGATATCAGTGTATTAACAACTGACTTTGGCACTTCATGAATCATTAAACATTTTTCTATAAAATAGTGAGACTTGTAAAGGGTATACCCCAATAAAACATCAACAAGATAAGGCTTATTCACAATTTTAAATCATGCACTTATAATATTCCAATTACATTCCCTCAAAGGAACATTAACTGCTGTTTTGTCAGGTAGTAAGCTGGTAAAAAACCCACATCCATCCTTAAGGAACTGAATGCGATCAAAACACACAGTCAACAGACATTCCTTTCAACAAAATCTAAAGCATTAAACAAATATACATAGAAACAACAATGCTATATAACTTCCCTCTTCTAAAAGCACACTTTTTCTTCCTGTCTCAAGTGTATACAGAAGCAAATTAGACTTTACATGAAGTGGTTGTGAATTTTCATGAGTTTTAGAAAGCAGATAATACAGCACGCAACAAAGCCAGAATTACCTAAAACATTCTGATCTTAACTAGTGGGGCTCATTGCTGACTTGTATTTATATGGGTTTGCTAACTGTGCCAGATTATATGCTGCACAGATAATGTAAACAATGTGAGCTATTAAGTGGAGTTTAAAATACTACTTTATGTAAATTTGAACACAGATCACTTGAAATGAGATTACAGACTAAGGTAAACCACACTTTCACCTTCCCTCTGGCAAGGATGCATCTTTGAATATAAAACCCACAGTTACACGAGCTTTATTTAAATAACCAATATAAAATATTTCTCAATAGAGAAATTTCTGCTTAAAGAAATTCTGCATTTCTTTCATTTCTATCAGTAAAAACACAGTCTTAACTTTTGTTTTTAAAGTGGTGTTCACGAAAACAAACTTCTACATACTACATGGTGTATTTTAAAATACTTCACTTATCAAAATCTACATTGATGACATTAACATTAAACTTTCAGGGTTTTCATTCTTCTATAAATATTCCACTTTATTTTTTGTTTAAATATGGAAAGAAAGATCTTCCTACTAGTCTCTTATATACAAGAGGGCACTTAGACAACTGTTCAACAGCAAACACAACAGAATTTTTTTAATAGAATGTTGTAAGCATGCTCAAATGCAGGATCTCATAGTCCTCAACTAGCCCCTTGAAATGCCTAAAGGACTGCCTGTGGTGAAAAGCTGGGTGAAAACCAATACCAATGCATTTGTGAAGAGGCCAGTCACCATCCTAGCACTCATAATCTCTTCAGCCAGCTCAAGCACTGCCAGCCAGCCCAATAGTGCAGTTGTATAAATCAAGAACCCTCCCCTCCAAGTAAAATATCTATGTTACTCCTTCCTATTCTGCCTGTCAGCTGCAGAACTGGCTAGGGTGGGAGAAGCAAGGATGACCAAGGAGGACTTTTCATGAGCACTCTCATCACTGCCTCTGAAGAGTATCCTCTTGTAAATAAATTAAGTCTCTCTGCTCTGATGAAAATTCAGCGTCTATCTCAGTGGCAGTGCCCAGTATCTTCAACATAATGGGCAGCTTCATCTGGCATGCCTTAGGTCTGGTTTCGTAAGTGATCTTCCAGGAATGGATAAGCTATCAACTTTATCAGCTTTTTCATTTTCTCAGATTTCTTTGCCCTTCCTCTGTCGAGATGGTGGGGCTCTGTACCTTTAGTGTATCCATTATATACCTCCACAGCAAACAACGGCAGGAGCTTCTGCTGGCATTTACCGGAGATATTCGAGCTGAGGCTCAACAGGGCTCTGGGCAACCTGAGCTAGTTGAGGATGCCCCTGTTTACTGCAGAGAGGGTTGGACTAGATGAGCTTTGGAGGTCCCTTCCAACCCAGACCATTCTATGATTCTATGATTATTTATCTTAATCTAGCAAGCATAGATGGTAGTGGCAGAAAAGACCTATAGGCATGTTTTTGGCACCTATGCTGACAGCTTCCCTGGTACCCCAGGCACACCTTGATTGTGTTTCCACTGGTAATATTCTCCATCTTGGCTAGGTGTAGCTAGCCATGAATCTGCTACATATGCTGTTAGCTATACTCCTTTTTTCCTGACCTATAACCTTCTAGAGTAAATGATAAGTTACAATACACTGTTTCTTTCAAGTCACATGCTTTCATACTTTCCAGGATCTCCAAGACTTCTGTGTCCCAAAAGTTAAAGAATCTGAATGTGAACCTCTGTGTTTCCAGTAACATGGCAGTACACGTTACTGGAGATTTTTTTGGGGGGGAAATAACCAAAAGAAAAGGCAAAATCAGAGATCTAGGTTTAGTTCAAGTATCTAGTAACTACTCAGTTCAATATATTACGTACTTATCCCTGAAGATCTGGACCTTGTTGATGACAGAAAAAAAGCTGTAAAGTTTTAATTTTGAAAGATACACATCTGGCACATGGCGACTTCCTCCTCTCAGAGGTACTATGTGATTTTTAACCTCTGCAATGCTGACAAAGTAAGGTTGAAAATCTGTAAGGTTCTAGGGAATACTTTCTCAAATGTTGATCTTAGCATTCCCTAGTTTTTTAAAACTGTTTCTAAAGTGCAAAGCACTTCTGCATTTTATGTGACATATTACATAAAGTATTTTCAAGGTCATTAAATTATCTCAAAATTATGAGCTAAAAGCAATACAGCCTTACAATGAAGAGTGATGGATCTGAGATGCAAGTGTAAGGACAAGTGTAAGAAAATGCTCAGAGCTGGTTTTTGAAGTATGAAAGAGAAACACAGGGTAGTTGAGTGGTTATTATCTGAGAGAGTAGATACAGCAAGACGCTAGGAGATTACTGAGAAAGCAGGTGCTGTGACAGCTGATGGTCAGCAAGCAGGCAGATGTCATATCTTCTACGATTAACTTCTATGTAATTAAGTATGGTTGTTGTTCAGATCATGAGGAGTGACACTACAACCAAATACTAGGAAAAAAATGTTTTTTACATGTACAGAAATACAAGTTTCTGAGATAATAAAGCAAGACATAAGACAGCAAGCCCTGCAGAAGACATGTAGGCTTATCCTCTCTGGATGCTGCTCTACAGCCAACTTCTGGTTGGTCTCTAGATGTCTCTTGGGTCAGCAGGCACCACAGCAGCCACTAGCAACTGAAGGGATTGATTCCTGCTCCCTTCCTGCAGTTCCACTTGAGATGAGAAAATCCTGCCAAGTTATAGGAATGCTTATCAGCATGGCTAAACATATGATCCTGGGAAGCTTTATATCACAGGGCTCTTTAAGGTTATTGACAGGGATCAGCTTTTCAATTACTCTTCAGGGACATCTTTGGGAATCTCTTCTCATGAAGTACTTGAAGGAATTTCTGTGATAGCAGAAACTCTATAAATCAGTAATTAAGGCAGTAGTCAGTGAAGTTAGTGCACCTAATCAAAACTGGACTCAAAAGGTATAGTAGGAAACAAGATTGGGTGATAAATCACCTTTTATTGCAAATTTTAAAAAGGAAAAGAATGAAAAAAGGGAGGGAAAATCAATGAATTGGTCCAGCTTACTAAAAGCTGAAGTGAACAGGAGCAACAGTCCAAGAAATTATTGCATCCAAACTGCATAAGGCAAACAAGAGCATAAATCTGAAAAGTTAAAGTAAATAAATGTGAATAAAAGTACATAAGATTTTTAAATTAAATCAGAAAATCTTGTGTTTAATTCTGAAGGGAAAAGTGTGTGCCAGAATATTGAGTTATACATTGCTTTATTGAAGAGTAGTTCAAGATCTTATCAGCTCTATTATGAGGAATGTCAATAAAAGGCTGTGTGATGATAAAATGTTTAATTAAAAGTGAACATTGTGCAACATATGAACTCTTTGTATTATATGAAAAAAGGCATCAAATGTATTATGTTCTCCAAGTTACAAATCACACTGAATTGTTTCCCTCCATGAAACATTCTTATCACTACAAAATCTTGTATAAAAATAAATGTATCTATATTGGCTCCTTTATAAATTAGTTTAAGATTATCTACCTCCAGGGTACTTCAAATACTTTGAAAATCTGGGACAACCTGCATCTTGTTCTCTTGTTTTTCCCCCCGCTGAGTAAGGGGTATGCTTTGGCAAGTCAATTAACAAAGCAAAGGCTTAATACTGATTCAGTGAGTTAATAAAAAAGTAACAGAAACAAGCAAGATTGAATATTTTTTTATTATTACTTATATAATATACATGCATACACCACTACTGTCCTAAAGATCTCTAACAACTGTGAGATTTCCTCAGTAGGGAAAGTAAAAATCTATGACATTCAGAACTGCACACACAGTTATATGCAGCAATACCCATGATAGACAGACATCAGGTTTCCTCCCTGGTGACAACAATCTTACCCCTCCATCTTCTCTTCAAGAGGAAGTGCCAATGCAAGGATACTTATCTATGGGCCAGGGTTACTTATCTATAGGGTAATGCCCTAGGAATGAAGCAGGAGCATAAAATGTCAAATCAGTGTCATAGGACTAGGCACTAAACAGCTTAAATACCTTCATGGCCTTCCCTTTGGCATAAATTTCTATAACAAAGCATAACAAGAGCATCCTTTTGGACACTTTGGCTTGAACATGTAGAAGTTATGAATGACCTGCGGGTGATATATGCTCTTTAAAAAGAACTCTTCACCCATAGATAAGAATAAAATTATCAAATTTAAACAGCTGGTAAAGGAGAATTCACAATACGCTCAAAGAAAAGGTTTGTGGTCATAGAAACCAGTGATACTAAAGAGCTCTTAAGTGATCCAGTCTTTCCTCTCAGAGTTAAGCCTTTTTCCTTGCAGTCCATTTTATAGCCTTCAACAAAGAGAATAGTTTTATATTGTATCTTTCCTGTAGGATTGCTGCCTCATCCTTTGGGAAATTAATCTGAAGCCTTTTCTCTCTTTTTATCAGATAGTATTTCCTGGGAATCAGTCTATAATTGCACCTAACAATTCTGACATATTTAAGGATAGAAAAATACAGGTATAGAAACTTTTTTTTCCTTTGAGCATGGGATCCCTCAAACCAAGTACAAATAAACTTCAATAACAGAGAATTATTACCTAAGAAGCAGATTTGGTAGTAATATTAAAAAATAAGTCTGCAGCAGAGCTCTAGAGGCAGGAATAGAATAAATCCTTCACCAGGAGCCATCAGATTCCCAGGGTCATGGTGTACATGAAGCTAAGACAAAAAACTCCTGCTGATTTCAATGTGCCAAGGATATTATCCCATATTTTATTCACAGTATTTCATCACAAACACAAACTACAAATGAAGCATCATGAGGTGATCTGCCTATAATACCTAATGTTTTCTTCCACTGTAATAGCCAAGACCTCTCCCTGAACTCCAACGGAGGCAAATTAGTTCCGCATGTCAGATACCAACCGTAATATTTTCCCTTACACTTGGTACACAATGAGAGGATGCAGTACAGCATACAGCAATTAATACATTTCTTTTTGTGAAATAATGCATGACAGAACAACTCAGAAAAGATGTCGCTCACTTGGAAGTGGAGAGTTGCTAGCCCATGAAGAGTAGAAGTAGGAAAATCAATCAATGGAAAATAAGATAAATGAAGACCCCCTACTGTCTTACATCTTCCTAGTGGTTGCATTACATGCTTTATTTCAGCCCTTCCTTCCTTGCAGGTCTCCAGGTATGCCCAATTACATCAGCTCTGAATCTGGGATTACAGCGTGTCACAATTCAAACTGAATCAGGTATCCTGCCAAGGGCTCAGCTGCCATTCCAGATGGTGTGGGTCTATTACAGGTTTTGTGTCATATTTACCAGTCTCTTGTTTAAGTAACAAACTCTTTTACCAGTGAGTGTCTTTTACCAGTGAGAAAATAATAAACTGCAAACAACACCTTTAGGTAGTTTTCTATTCATTCTGCTTCTCTTTAGCCAAAGACAATGTGCTTAAACAATATGCAAGCATTTCTCAAAATAACTCTCATTGCACTATTCTATTAGGAAATAACCTTGGTTATGGAGTACTAGTTAAGCTATGCTACTTCTGACAACACACACACAGGGACTACAGAGGTTACTTGTAGTCACAGATAAGTCACAGCATCCCAAGAATGCTTTGGAACAAAACTGTGAAACTAATGAAAGCTTATAGAATATTGTAGGCCAGTATAACACCTGGAAGCATTAAAAGCTCTGTTCAGTAGATACCAACAAAGAGGAAGCCACCAAAACCAATGGTAAATCAAGGTGAAGTGAAACGTGAATCCAAAACAATACTCTATTTCCACAACTGCCCTCTCTCCATTTTTCATATTTCTACAATTACCCTACAGCCCTTCCTCAGGGTTTACTACTCAAAGGGTCCTTTCCAAGCACAAGGCTTTTCTGCATTTCTTTTCTCATTTCTAAGCTTATATATATATATACATACTTTTTTTTCCATTTCCCAGTTCAGATTTGCTCTAACCCATTTTTTTTAAAGCATCACATTGAAGAAAAATCATATTCACTTCATACTTCTGCTGTTATTTCAGTAGTCTTTAAAATAAATTAATTTTGTCTATTATAGAAATAATTGATATTATAGATACCTTTTTCTCACAACCACTGATAGGAATTAAAATATATTGTTTTAGTTGCTAAATTTAGTTGCTGAATAGTGTTTTTTGCTGCAGTACAATGGTGATAGCTTGATCACACCTTCTGAAGATAATTTTAGAGGTACAAACAAGTAATAGCAGCCTTAGCTGTGAGGTCAGTAATATTTGCCCAAAATTTAGAAAAATATATGGAATCATAGAATTCTATAGAGAATTATAGGATAGAATATACATAAATTTAAAATATATTGACTTCATTTATATTAAGTAGAAAAGTGATTATGATCAACTTCATCAAGCCTTTGTGGAAAAGAAAGAAACCTACCTTTTTTCAAGACATCTCTTCTGTTTGCCAATATTACTCAGTGCTGCATGTGGCATCAAAGAACAGGGCATCACACCAAAGAGAAGCTGGCATCTACAGAAAATGTTACTTTTAAGGCCTGTAACATAAAGACAGCACACAATTCTTTCAGAAACATGACTGTAAGAAAAACTGTAATTCCAAGATTACTGCTGTTCAATACATCCTTAACAAATCTGATGCTTTACAAGGAGAAAAAAAAAAAAAAACAAGACTTCACCACTCCTCAACCGGGCAAATTCAACTTCCATGTAGAGTTCAACCTATGTTTTTATCGTTATGCATCATCACCAGTAAACTTGATTCAGTTTACAAAAAATCATGAAGTGCCTTTCTTGCAATACTGATTTTTTTGCCACTTAGAAGTAAAGACACTTTGGTTTGGTTTATAAGCTTTCTTGTATTTGCCAAGTATCCAGTACACAACAGAAGGTTGAACACCATGGTAGCAGTTTCAAAATGTGCTGTAACTGTAGAAGCATGAAGATACGTGTTGCAGAATTAGACATAAGTGAACTAAGCAGGTCTGTTTATGGCAAATTGGAGGTTATATTATTGGAATTTCATTAATTTTTCTGTTAATGCATTAACCATAGTGGAAACAGATTTCTGCTCCTAAATCCACATGAACCAATATGAACAAACATAGAAAGAGGAAGTGGAATAGAAAGAGCTGAACAAGCTAAGACCACAAGGAATACAAACCACATTTAAAAAAAAATATTAAATTTATAGATTATTTTCAGGCATTTTCTTTTCATAGACATCAGCACATCAGCCAATTTGGAGTCAAATTTAAGATAGTTTGCAAGCATGCATGATTTCAATAGAGAGGCAATCAGGTTTACAAGAGGGTAATTTAATCCCTTATTGTTTAGACTACCAATGATTTCATATATCCCTTATTCTGGAGTACCAGAACCTTATTAGTACTCTGTTTTAACTAAATGTATCCAGACCACAGTTAAATTATATCATTTTAAGGCAAGAAGAAAATATCTCCCAACAAAGTCTCATTCTGAGTTTGAATGGTTTTTTACTGACTGAAGATAGGAAAAAAATATTTTCAACATTTTGTTCTATGAAGTTTGTAAACCAAATACCTACCTGCAAAATGGAAACAAAGTATTTTCCTTATAAGTAATGTATCTGATAGAAAATTATTTCTCCTACACAGATTTCCTTTTTGATTGAAAGTAATACATATTTTAGGTACGGAAAAATACAAAGCTATTGATCCAAATATAGTATGAATCCCCTTCGTTAACCTAAGGCATTTAATTATGTCTATATACTTATCATGTCTGGGTATCTCCTTATACAGATACATGTATGATTATAAGACTAAACCTCAAGAGACCTATGGTACTTTAGATGAGCAAGACCAAAAAAGAAAACAAATCTGGCATGCTTCTAATCAGTTTTCTTTATTAGCATACACAGAAATCCCCAAGGGCAAAGCCATGCACAGGTAAAATTATTTGGTTTCAACTACCTTTTGCATAACATTGTTGACCCTTGAAATTTCAGTCCCTCAGCTGATAGCCATTCAATGCAAAACCCAATAGCTGCACTACAGTATGACAATCTCCTTCATTTCACATAGTTTCAACCTGGTGGGGAAGGGTGTATAACTATATACCATGAAGAAAACAAACAAACAAACAAAACCCCACACAAAATTAATATCTCTACAACTACTTTGCATGACATAAAGCCCCTAGTCAGTCTCACAGTGATAGTCTTGGTAACAAGCATAGGAGAATAACCTGAAACATATAATATTGTCCTAAAAAAAAAAATTAAAAAATCAGAGCTTTCAGGTGATAAACATTTATGCTGATTGCTTGATATAACCTCATCTGAGTAAAGGAAATATGCTGAAATGGGGTCCCACCAGCACTTTTTACTTTAGAGCTGAGCAAATCTGGCATTTAATATAGAAATGATGAAGACAAGATGTTAAAGTCCATAGAATAAGGAATTATAGGGTACATTCAAAATTATAAGTCTTTAATAAGGGACTACAGCACATCTGCCTCAAACCAACACCTTTCAGAGAGTCAGACGTAGAGCTACAATGGAGAGAAAAACTTCTATTCCTAGAGCAAAACAATACCAAACCAAACCCCATGAGAGAAAACAGAGCTCATGGGAGGGGAAAATACCAAAACAAAAGCTTATGATATTGAGACATTATGTGCTAAATGCTATTATGTGCTAAATGCTATTACATTCCTCTCTTGGATAGGGAATGAGAATATGCTCTTACTTAGGGTAAGTGTAATACCAACAAATTACCATGAAGTATCAATGTCCTGATGCCTGTATTTCTGAGGAGCAAAACTTCACTGACTGGTGGTTGGATGATGGTTGGATTCCACCATCTGCTTTGCTTTCAACATAATTTTTCCTTATGTAGATTCATGAAAGGCAGATACTTATGATAGCATGGTTATATGAATGAAGAGGACAAAGAGTATTTTGTTTGACTTTAAGGTATGCTCAGACTTCTGTGCAGCAAAAAAATATAGGAATGTGGGGAAAAAAATCACAATGTACAAAGTTTTAAAATGCGTATAATTCAAATGCTACAATTTAGCAGACTCTCTTTGGTGTGGATTAATAGTTCCTCTGCTTTTAATTTTGTCAATTGAAACATCATCTCATCCTTTTTGTTCTTTATTTATTAAATAAATAACAGCTAGAAAAATAATAAACTGTATGTGGCATCATTCCTAGATTATATACTTACTTCTATACCTAACACAATCTAATGACACAAAAGATATTATTCACTTCTAGGACTGTGCCTGAACAGTGGGTTGTTTTTTTTTTCCCTTCTCATAAAGGACTGACAACTAATGGTCCTAATCTGGTAACTAAATATCTAAATACATGTAATACCCTTAAGCCTTTGTATTTACTGCATTATACTTAAAGAATGGTTTATTGATATAATTATTGTGGTTTAAAAATTAAAACAACATCAAAGACAGAGATGTTTCTTTTGCTGAACAGAAATTAAGTGGGTGATTCACAAAAGCAACAAAAAGACTGGTAAGCTCCTTCTGTAAACTCTGGGTTTATTTCCTTTTGGAAACATCCTCTAGAATTGCCATTTGTTGATATTTGGTTTCATGATAGTAGATTACTACAGAGAATACAGTTTGAAAATTAATTTTTAAATTAATTTTTGACCAGTCACAGTTATGGTGCAGAGCATTTGTCACCCTAAAAAATGTGTACTATACTGTACAAGGCTTATCCAGCAGCTTCAACCCAGAGCAGATCACAGAGAATTATTTGATTTATTATCCTTTTATTGATCTTCCTGAGGCATTTGAATGGACTGATCCTGATATGCTGCTCCTCTGACATATCAGATAGATTACTTAACAATTTCAGAGCAGCTGACCATGACCAGGTCAATATCTCACAGGAAGTTCTTGCTCAGAGACAACCATCACTTGCCAGGAGCATGTCTTTCTTCTGAACTACAGTTGTCTTATTTTGATATACAAAACAGACTACAAAGAGATGAAGTTAAAACACTCTAATTTTGCCTTTTGAATTTAGACTATATTTGTAGCTCAATAAAATGCTGCTTTGTGCAAATGCTCCATTACTCCTGCTACCTATCAAAAGGAAATGTGTCCTCAGACTTTTTGCTTTTAAAAATACCACCTTCTAACAAAAGGGACAGCCTTCTGCAGCATGTTTTAGTGTGAACTGTGAAGCAGAACAAAAGGAAGTTCATTTAGCAACTTTTAAAGAGGCTACATGACAGCATCTGGTGAGGGATCTTGTGGCTTACCACGGGAGATTCAAGACCTGACAGGCTAATCAGGCTAAGTACATCCCATGCTTCTAAAGTGGAAAAAACTGCTGCTGCCTGAAGGTCTCATCCTACTGCTTGGTCAATGGGCTGCTCCATTTTAACCATTAGTCAGGAGCCTTTATACACTATAGAGAAAATGGCCATGTCCAGCCTAGGCCTATGCATTCCTAAACCTGGAGCTTGATCCTCAACTCACCTCCTACTCAATCCATAGGAACTACCCAGCACAAATGTCCTGAAATCTCAGGCACAGCAGGCTGGCCTAACTCACACCTGACACTCAGACTCATGGAAGGCCAAGTGGTAGTCAATAGCTCCAATGCTCCCAAATCCAAGTATAGAAGAGATGATATCAGCCCAGCAAAAAGGATGACTCTTCCTCCTCCTCCTTCTTTCTGTCTTCCAGCTCTGCTGTAAACTGAAGGGAACATTGGATGGAAGGCTGGGAGGGAGGGAGAGAAGGAAGGAATAACTATACAAAAGTCCTTGGCATGCTTCTCAGACCACTGTCACAAACTCACAAGTCAGGCAATACGGAATACTTAATCCCACTTCTCAAACATTTTATTGAGAACTGTAGGAAGGCACCTCTATGGATGAGGTGATGCCTGTAGAAAGAAACCTTTTTTGAGGCTAGATTTCATCAATGTTTCCTTCCAGCTTACTTTTTTTTTTTCCTCTAAAAGTCATGCCAATCATGGAGAAGGAGAGGCAACATTGTTTGCTAGTTCCTCCAAATATTTTTTTTATATATATATAATTTAAATATCACTATTAAACTAGTTGCTCAGATAGTATGAAAGTTGACCCATTTCTTTTCTGTGCATTTTTTCTTAAGAAAACGCCCTAACTGGCAGGCTACAAGTGATTTTGGCTACATCTTGGTCATGAGGACCTGATGCCCACACTATGAACATTTCAACCCTAGCTTGCTCCTGTGGATTGAGTACCCAACTGGAGAGAATCAGTCACATTAGCTTCACGTGAAATGAAACTGGCTCACATGCTCCAAGACCTGATACACAATAAATAGAGATTATTTTTTCTGCAAGTCTGTTTCACGTGCATCCGTATGAAATACTTGAGACATTAATGGAGACTGTGTATAAACTAGAAGTAGTACGTGCCTAGGAGTTGACATGGGTGGCTGAATTATTGATCAGATGATACCAAAACAGAAAGTAACAAGTACGCTCAGAAAAGTTTATTCACCGAGAATATTTCCCCCAAAAAGTCTAGAATGATTAACTCAAAATTATAAAAATAAACTACAGAATAGCTGGTTATTAACTTAGTCTGAATATTTTCTAGAACAATTCAAGATAGCAGCCCAAAGATAAAAAATTTAGATATCAAGAGAGAGACAGAGATGACAAGTACTTTTTTCTCTTGGCACTATGAACACACACACACACAGAGAAGTGCTTTTCAGTAAAGAAAACACTTTATAAAGTGCTTTCACTATAAATCTATAAAACTATAAAGTGTTCACACTATAAATCTTTCCCATTGGAGAGGAGTTTTCTTATTTACATTATGCAATTAACTAAAAAGGAAAAGGTCTTTTCTTGCATAATTAGATGGACCCTAAAGGTGATAAGAAAGAAAAAATGTAAGGAAGCTACAAATTCAGAAGTATTTAAATGTCCTTCTACAAAGTCTTGTATGAATTCAGTGTTCAAATGAGGATGTTTCATTTCCCCTTAACCAGATTCATATATTTATGAAGGAGTAGAAATTTAGAATCAACAACCCACCACTTTCAGTAGTAAAGGAACAACTGATCCAACCCATACATGCTTGGATTTTCAAGGAAGTCCGAGGTAATAAAATGTCCAAATTTTTACGTTCAGTAAGAGTCAGGCTTCAATCTTCTCAAAGCCTATTGAAAATTAATCTATAACTTTCCATATTCTGAAACAAACAAACGAATTAAAATTTTTAGAAACTTTCTGCAAACTAGTGACTACTGGTTATTTAAGGATTAAAATTTCTTACTAACTGCCTCCATAATTTCACAGCAGAAACATTAGCACACATATCTCTATTTTTCATAAATGTCAATTCCATCTGACATTGTGTGTTATTCAACATAAAAGATATACGGAAAATAATCTGGCATACCAGTAGGTTATGTCATAAAAGCTATCCACTGAATACTACCAATGATGAACCAGCAAAATATTTAGCTAAATAAAGTAAAAATATGATCTTTTCATAAAAAAAAATCATAAAGTAGGGCTTTTTAATTTTCAGAACAGAAAAAAAGTTGGAGATTCAGATCCCTATTCTGTCCAAGCACAGCAAGATGCATTCAGGATTCCAGTCCACCAGCAACTCCAGGATGATTTTTCTATTCTGATGTGCTACACCCTTTAGCCATGTGCTACATCAAAAGGCATGATAAGCCATGCTTCTGTTGCAATAAATTTAAAAGCAAAATTAAACAACATGAAATTATTTTACATAACTAAATGATTGGGTTTAAGCCACCTTTAGGATGTGACCTGCAATTGCATGAGTAGCTAAAGTCTAATACTTGAGAAATGAGACCACAGAAGAAGTCTGATGCCAGGTCTCCTGCCCAAGGGGGAAGTAGTCCCCTTTTGCTACAGGGACAGTAAAAGGAAACATTTTCGAGAAACTTTTAGCCAACTGTAATCTTTTTTCATAATTCATAAATCTTAAGGCTGCACTTTTTGGTTGGGAAGGTTTTGCACTCATATGGGATTATGCAGGAAGAGATATGGGGTGCACAGACCTTACTGGGAAGTTGCATGTGGTTCTTCAGTCAATATTTTCAATAGTTGGGAATATCTACAATGTATAAGGCTTGGGGATTTCTCAGTATAAACACTAGAATTGAAGAAAGAGAAACTTGTGTTTGGTCAACTAATGCTATCCAATAGCAAAGAAATTCTAGTAGTTTGATGCAGAAATAAAGAGCATGACAGGTCAATTTTATTTCTATTTTAAATATGGAGAAACATGGGCACTGTAAGCTGTGCAATTTTCCATCAGTAAAAGAGTAGGCATTAACTAAATCCAAAATTCTTAACTGCCATGGGTTGAGTTGAATCTGCTGCTGATACACAATACCATGCTGGCTTCAAAATGAAAGTGCTGGCTGGAGCAAAGTATCATGGGGCTTGAAGTTCAGATTGTAACATGAGAGACTCCTGTTACAGTTGCTGCTTCCAGTTTCCAGATTTTGGGGTGTAGGTCTTTTCAGTTGCAGGGGGCTTCTGTGTGTTTGAGTGGGGAAAACCATTTTATTGCTGGTTTCTGCTGCTGCTTCTGCATTTTGCTGCGCTTTTCTGCAAACAGGATAAGGTAATCGTGTGTTGTATCATTTCCAGGAAAACTCTGTATCTCAACTGTTTATCTCATCCTAGAGTTGTTTTTTGGATTTGGGGGGGGTTGGGTTTTGTTTGTTTGTTGTGGGGTTTGTTTTGTTTTGTTCTTTTTGTGTTATTTTCACTCTTGTCTCTGTGGGGAGAGAGGGGGACTTGTAAGAGCAGGCTGTATTAACTGATATATATTCTGCCTACAAATCCCTTCTTTGCCATTGCTTTCTCTACAGGGCACATTGGTTTTGTCCTTCAAAAATTTCTCTCGTGTAGGAGAACTGAAATTCTGGTGAAACAAGATCCAAGTTGAAAAACAGAAAAGGTCTTAAAAGGTCACATAAAATACATCCACACATGAAATGCTCTAAGTTTATAAAGAAAAGTAAACATTTTGCAATACTTGTAATCAACACAGGGAGTCTTTTATCGCTTTGCAGAAATCTACGCCAAGAGAAAAATTGCAGCTCTTCTATTTTTTAATGATGCAGCATGCTGTTAATTTGGGTATAATCCCAAAAAAAAGCCACAGTGATATTCAGGAAAGCGTTGTCCAGAAATCCCTGAATGTCTTAGACAAAATTGAATGTGAATGACTAAACCAATTTGAAAACTAATCAATTTAAGACTAATTTTATCCACAACATGCAGGTTTTTTTTAACAAATGTCTTTTGCAAATACTGTCAACAGAGATACTAGAGACATGCTTAAACCCAATATGTTTATTAGGTTCTTGATGTTGCACACAAAATATTAACACCTTTCTCTACCATTCAGACTACAGAGAAAACAAATGACTTAATCCTTCCTCCTTGGTTGTCTCATTTCCATCGTTACAAACAAACTCCACTTCACAGCTAGACAAACACCTTGGAATTTCTTCTGTCACGGTTTCTTGCCTATTCATCAAACACCCCGCCCCCTGTCACCTGTAGCTTTAAGGTCTCACCAAAGCAAGGCATTAAACCACGACATGCACACAGTCTCTTCCCTTATGGCCTAAACAGGTCAAGAGCAGTCTAAAATCTCACCAAAAGGACATGTATTATCTCACATTTCGTATCCAGATGCTGCAGACATGGGGTGGGAAAGAAGAGGGAGACAGAGTTGTTGAAAGCGACTGAAAGTGCTTGATAGACAGCCCACATTGCCAGGACACAAGGCAACTCAGTAGGAAGACACAAATAGCTCTCTCTCACCTTCTCCTTTCATGCAAAAAAAGAGTGTGTCTCAGGAAATCTGCTTCCTAGACAGTTTTACACTTGTTCCTACTACCCCAGCAAATGACAGACTACACCCTAGGATGCCCAGCACTATAATATTGTGCAATAAGGAAATATTCTTCCTCTGCTAGAAGGCTGCATAGCTCAAAATCTGCACTTTGCCATTTAGAAGGCAACTATGATGCCTGTCACTAAGCAAAGTTGTTCAATGCATCCTGGTTGCTTAAGCATTAATTGTAATGAAAAACAGAATTATAGTCTGATATTTATCAGCATTTTAATCTAGAAATTGGCACTTTTATACACATGAATATATATATATATATATACACTGACACCCACACATGTATTATTAATGATTTTTAAATGTTATCACACTCCATCATATATCTGAGTACGCATAGCTATTACTCTTTTTCTCTCATCTTAATGATAAGCCTCACTAAAAGTTCACTCTGTTCCCGCAAGCCTCCAGACATCAGCACAGGATACACATTGCAGATATTGCTTTAACCACTTCAAGCATTGCACAGGAACAGAAATGGTACCTCTTTCAAGGAATAAGTGAAAAGCCAAAATATCTCAGACCCCATCACGCACTGACTTGATTAAACTGCTGCCATCTTCCGCTCACAGCAAGGAAACAAATATGACTGTATAAAGTAAAGCACAGTAGATTTGTGGCAAGATGGAGACCTTTCATCTATTTGTTTTTGCTCCAATAAAGCATCAAAATGAGTTCATGCAATAATATGACATGCAAGGGACAAAAGTTTGAAAATTAAGGTGTTTTATCCTCCATAAAACTATGTGAATAACCAGCCACCTCTGTTCCAGTCTCCATTTCTGAATTTGCAAAAGAAGCAATCTTGAAAAATACATAAAAAAATAAAGCAAATAAATTGTATTGGTTGAGAAAGCAACGAGCCTTCTTTTTTTTTTATTTTTAAATCAATCCTTATTAACTCCTAAAAAATACTACATTGTTTCTTCCATAGCACTTTCAAAAAAACCCAGTGTAAACCCAGACAGCAAATTATTTCACACTGTCTTTTCCTTCCAGTTGTTACGTTCCGGCCCTGATTATTCATGTGAAGCAATAGGAAGTTTCCTGTTACAGTTTTTATTGCTTTTGAATCCAGCCTGAAACTTCATCTTAACCTTCTAAGTACTGCATTAATCACATCCTCATTTTTTGCATTGACATAAGGATAGCATAAACGTAAAGAAAACAATGACTCAATATTTTAGAAAACATGAAACAATACAGTGTTTCGTGCTTTCTACTCCACCTTTTATAATTACACATATATCAGTTCTTATCAAAACAAATCACTACTCAATTACAGTGCTTTCAAATCAAGGAGGAGAAAAGGCATCTGAAGAAACACAAAAAAACACTTTTGCGTAAGTTTCAAAAGGAAGCATAGAATCAAGCTGTTCGTTTGTTTATCCTGAAGCATTCAGAAGTTGCTTCAAAATGTGCTTTCTACTTTCTCATTAACTTTTACAGCATTTTAAAATCCCTTGGGGACAAAAAAATAATGAAAGAAAATAATAAAAAAAACCCTGAACAACCAACTCTCCCCCATGTTCCAAGATAATAAGCTTACTCTCTTTTCCAGGAATTCAAGAGAAATTGTTCTACTGTGTAGTTCATTCCTTCATGTCTTTTTTTCCTTTGTCCTGTACAGATTTTCTGTCCTTATAGGAGAGGAGTAATATTGTCCTGTCCTAGAATTTCTGAAGATAAACCAAAATTGTATCTTTATTACAAAATCTTATAGAAGTGTTCAATATCCATTGATACTATACAGAACATTTGGATTCATTCCTACTACATCCTCATAGAAAAGTCCTATGGGACTGAAGAAGTCATTCAGGATATTAATAATATTTAATGTTACAATTACAAAGACATTTCACCTGACCTGAAAGTTCAACATTATGTTTCCAAACTGAATTGAAAAAAAATCAGGATTTCTCACTGAAGCAAAATGTAATTTTTCCATTCAATAAAAATGGTATTATAAAGGGCACATATATATAAATATTCAATAAATTAAAAAAAAAAATCAAAAAATAAATCTTTATTCAAGGTATTTAGGTGGTTTTTTGTTTGTTGCTTTTTTGTGTGTGTGAGACAGAGTGTTGATTAAAGAGAAATAAGTATATTAACAGTGTTTGAACTTTTTGTACTAAGGAAATTAGTGAATAACCTTGGTTACATATAACAGAATATATTCAAAATGCAAATAGTAGCAAATTCTTAGAACCGCACCTACACCAATGTCTAGGTACCTGAGCCTTAACTTTACTTCTGCATCTCAGGGGCATTACCCCAAGAGTGAAGTTACTCCCTGTGTTAGCATCTGTTAAATGAGATCCATAATTACAGCTGGCAGTTGGAAAACTGAAGCAAAAATTAATTAGCATATCAAATATTTCAGTATATATACTATTACCATGGCACCAATTACAGTCCAATCTGTAAAAAAATTGCACCAAAAATACTCCTATTTTAATATTTTTCTCTTTCATTTCTACATGCTTTGCTCACATTAAAACATAAATTTTAAAAAGCTGGTTCTTCACCACCAACCACCGTACTGAATGGTCAGCATTGTTATTACAAGCAATGAAGCATTAGCATAATACAAACTACTTTCTAATGTCAGAGTGAATTCATTTCAACAGCTGTAGAGTTTTCATTATTTTTGAGTTGCTGACCATGTTCACCATTATGAATTTATTTTTTTATATAGAGAGAAAAATATTGTGAATATGCTATCAGATAGAAGTAAGCAGAAAGGTAAGTTATCTTAAAATATGAGCTTTTTCTATGAACTTGTGCATATTCTGAGAGTTTTTTCCTCTTGCTTTTGTGCCCCTTTTTTATACTTCTGCTTCTTTGGCACTAGTGCTACATCATTTATAAACCTCAAAATAATAAAATCCTCAAACAACGCATATGCTGCTAGAAAAGAAAGCTGGAGCAGCCTCAGTTAATTTTTTAAGAAATCTTATCTTTAGGGCAAAAGTTGTCCCAGAGTATAAATCATTTAGTATTTTACAAAATACATTTCTACAGGATATACTCTACATTGCTGAAGAATAAATCTCTCTCTACTAGAGTACTTGCCTCTGTAAAGTACTGAGAAACTGAGAAAATGAGAAAATGATGGCAGTTCAAGCCAAGGTAGCCTAGAATATCACATTATTCAATTCAAGAGAAAAATCACAACACAACCTATTTTGTTGTATTTATGTGTTAGTTTCTACATACACAGTTTAATATTATTAGAAATACAAAATCTTTAGGATGACAGAGAAATTTTGCAAGTAGAATAGGTTTTACTTGCGGGAAAGAGTCAGGAAAAAACTGAACTGAGAAAGCCAAGCAAAAAAACAACAAGGGTAAATTTATCCCTTTGAAGAACATACTGGGACCATCTAATTTACTGCTTCTCTACACAAATTTACAGAAAGTGAAACTGTATCAAACTACCTGGACCCACTAATTCAAGAAATATAGAATGAAACCTCTTATAATCAGAATAAAAACAGATACAGGACAACAAAGAATCATAAAACATCTTTATCTTAGAATTCTTCTATTAAATTTGAACTAAAACAGTCTGACTTCATTAAAACTAATACCTTTAAGTTCTGTACAAAGGTAAATAAACCACAAACACATCTAGAAAGTATTCTTCAAAAGCAAGCAGTTAAGAGATACTTCACTAAGCTGAAGTTTGAGAAAAATATTATTGCCAGGAATAAAGAAACAACAAATACTACTTCTACCTGTGTCACTCTACAAAGCTTTATTTTGCATTATTAATGCATTTTTATACAAGATTTTGTAGGTAACTGAGAGCCTAGATTCTGTGAATGAATAAAAAAAGTGTTTGTACATTCCAAATAAAAATGTTTGTACATTCCAAATACCAGCTAAAATCATTTTGTGTTAATAAAACACATATGTGGAATTGTTAATAAGCATCCAAGTACCCTGTGTCCAGGTACGAAATAGTTAAGGGGAACAGGCAAAAATACTCTCAAGGGTTACATTGATTCAAATGTCTCCTCCCCGTAATTCCTGGTTTAAAATGGAAAGTTGTCAAACACGTAGCTCATCAAACAGAACATATGAAAAAATAAGCAGTCAGGAGATAGGCAAAGTGGTAAAATCTTATAGCTTATTCATTTGATGACACACATGAGTCTGTGGGAACAGGAATACTTTTCAGTAACAACCTGGTATTCCTTTAAGGGAGACAAACGCTGCATCAGAAGTGACATAAAGGGAAGACAGACAATATGACTATTTCTCTCCTCACAGAATTAAAAAAAAAACAAACAAAACCAAGCCCCTAAACCATTATCATGTGAAATAGAAAAGATCTTGACATGCAAAGTCAACAGAGGGACAAGCAGGTGTTTCCATTCTCTGCCGTTTAACTCATGGATTTCATTGTGTGCTTCACAGAAAGAAAAGTTTCATTCGTCGATTGCACATAGAAACAAAGAATTTCAACAGGGAGCTCCGATAAACATCTTACACTGTTAAACATCTTCACCCAGAGAGAAACATCTCCCTCCAACATCCCTCCACCTCTCCGTGCAAGCAACTGCGGACATCTTTTGTTCCCTGATAAATATTTGCCTTTGTCTTTTGTGATAAGGTCTGCTGCCTTCGACTCGCACAGAAAAAAAAAAAAAAAACCAAAAAAAACCACACCACTTTTCTTTTTTTTTTCTGTATAGAAAAAACATTTAACTACGATCATTTCCGATTTTCTAGCCCACCGTGCTCTGAGAAGAAAGACCAGCGAAAGGGGAGAAAACCCACCGCCCGCTAGCTGCGAGGTGGGGCCTACGGGAGTCCTGTGGCTGCCAGGCCACGAAGCGCGGCCGTGCCGGCGGACAGGGGCGGAGGTTGGGACCGGACTCTCCTCTGGGGCCAAGCCTGACCGGGACCCACCGAGGGCTGCGAGGCCCGACAGCCATGCGACGATGGGATCGGACAGGGCCGGGCCGGGGAGAACAGGGCAGGGCAAGGTAGACCACAGGCGGGCAGGCCGCAAATCGGCCCCGCGCCGTCCTCTGGCGTCCGAGGGATGAACGCGGCAGCGGTCCCCGCGCTGAGGGAGCGCCCGCCCGTTTCGGGCCCTATTGCCGCAACACGGAGATTGGGGAAACCGTTGCAGAGCACGCTTAGGTTAGCTCTGGCTGGAGAGGAAGGAGGAGGAGGGAAAAGTACACAACACCCACCCCCCAATTTTTTGTTTTTATTGTTTGTTAGGGTGGTGGGGAGGGGGACTGTTGTTGTTAGTTGTTGGTTTTGTTTGTATTTTCCAGTGCGATTACACCGAGTTGCTCTTCACACTGCATTTATTTTTAATCCTTTTTGAAAGTGAGCTTTGCATCTTTGTCAAAATTCAAGTTCTACAAAAACATCAAAATCTTATTACCAAAACAAAGAGCAACTCTATTTTTTAAAAAATTCTGTCCATATGCAAAAATCAAAACAAACCAATATTGTTAAATGGAGGTTTGCTGCAGGGCTTAACGCACCCGATAGGGTTACCTCTCTGTATACCTCGGGAGGACACACCTACTCACAACCACAGACTTACTATTTCACTCTATGTGAAATTTTGCTAAGGAATATCAAGAAAAACACCAGTCTGAAATTGGGAGAACTAGAATGCAAAATTTAAAACTGCGATATGCCTAAGAAGAAACATATCAAAGATACTCCACTAGGAAGTATGCACAAAGTTGAGAGCAAGGATAATTCCTGAAATCCAGATATAAAACACAGGAGATGAGCTCATAGTGTGGACTTGACGCAGTCCTGAGAGATTTGTCTTTGGTTAAATATTCAGAATGCACAAAGCCACATTTTTCACCGTCAAACCTTAGCGCAATAAACTAAATTTCTTTAACATTTATATGATGTGCCAAGGAACACATTCTTTTTTTTTTTTCTCTAGGAATATGAAAGTTCTTATTTAATGAATGAATTTCAAGACTTACTCATTATGTTACACTAAAGACAACACCGTAAGCAGGAAAAAAATGGTTAATGTAAATAAATCAAAGTCGCTGTGTCATTCTCCAGCTGTCTGTCTCCCCATAAATACACATGCAAAACCTAGAATTTAATAAAAGCAGATATTTTTTAAGTCTATTACATTATTCTTCCAAGTGAAAAAACAAAACCAAAAACAAACACCAAACCAAACCAATCAAACAAAAACCCCAAGAGCAGAAAATGCTAACATTACCATCTTACCTGCCTTTTAAGCAAAAACTGTAAAAAACAGACAAGAAAGCCTGCAGGCTGGGGATGACTGGATAACCAACACCAAGTGACCCAGTGAAAAATGAATCAGACTGACTTTCTTTAAATGAAACATTATTTCCTGACATATTAACACATTAAAAAAATATGATTATAGTTCAACTTGAAATTACAGTGTGTACCATACACCTCTACACTCTCAGAAGGTTTGCTTATGATAGCATTCATTTAACAAGAAGTATTTTTTATGATCCCATAAATGTTGTGCTAATAGTTTTGAACTGCAAAAGGTAAATGCTCCTTATGCTACTTTGCATAGGCTCATTTCATAAGCTGTCCAGTAGCTGATGAGTAAGAGCCCCATCTTTTTAACCTCCATTAGTGGTGAAAAGTTTTGAATTAGATGCCTTCCTAGAAGTCTCAGACTTCCTATAGCTTAAATGTGAAACTGAAGTTAATTAGTAGCACCACAAATTTGACAGGAATGTGTCCCTATATTTTTTCAGTATTTTTAAAGTAACATAATGCGAATTCTTTTATATGTCTTTGTTTTGTGTATCTGTGAGCAGTAGGATGCAATGAAAGATACATTTACATTTCTATGATGGAAGAAATTCTATAAAAACAGATAATGGCAGTACCACAAAGAGAATGCTGTTTTCACACTAACACATAGTTAGTGTGAATTTGACAACAAAGAAAGCCATAAACAAGACCAAATAATGTAATAGGATTAATCCAAGATTATCTTAATTGATCCTTTCCATAAGTACGGTGAAGCCACATTCACTTAAGAGCATTCAGAAAGATAATGAGTAAGCAGAAATTACCTGATTTCAACATCAGCATTGGGTTGACGATATCAACCAAACATGCAGAGTATTGGACACAAATTAAACCAAAATAAAGATTAAAAGCTTCCATCACTTACAGAAGGACCACCAAGAGACCTAACTATGTCTCAACTTTTATTTATATAAGCAGGACAGATAAAGATAACTGTAAACTTAAGACTACTTCAAGTACGCTGGGGATACACTTCTTAGCACTGACTTATGTTGCAGAAAAGTGAGATAAAGCCTTTTGCAAAAGTGATCTGGGTTATATTTTAGCCTGCAAAGTCTGGGTGCAGAAGAGAGATGTTTTTATTTATTGAACAAAATGTGGCAGGACTATGTGTAAGTAGTTAAAATATATTTAAGAAATGAGGAAGTGCACTTAAGTACCTGTTCCAGTGTTTGGCTATTGATTAAATAGCACATGACTAAAAACACTGATAGTTAATAATCAAAGAAAGCTATAAACTTTGCTTAAGGAGCTGTGGATCATAAGTTAAGCTTATCTTTATCAACTCAGTAGGACAAAGAATGAACCAAAAGCAAATATGTAACAAACAAAACGTGCTGCCTATCACTGGCAGATCAGACCTGTTCCATACACAACAGAAAAAAAATACATAAAGTTTTTCCTAGGAAAAAATATTTTCTCTGTAGGTCACAGTCATTACTCTTATGTTTGTTCTGTTTCATTCTGTTCATGAGGGGTTTGGGGTTCTTAGTTTTAACCTAAATAATTTGTTCACATTACATATTCCTGCATAGATGCTGTTCACATCATATATTCCCAACAGTCCAATTTCATATTTTGTGATTGAAGATACACATAGAGAAACTGTCAGTGTGAAGGGACAGGGTTGGGAAAGCCAAAGCCCCCCTAAGTTGAATCTGCTGAGGAATGTGAAGTGCAACACGAAAGATTCCTACAGGTATTTCGGCAGCGAAAGAAGGGGAAATGTGAGCCTGCTGTGGAAATGGAGCAAAGCACATGGTGACAGGTTAGGTGCTCAATGCCTTCTTTACCTCTGTCTTTAGAATCTCAGGCCTCTGAGAGATGAAGGGAAATCTAGAGCAAGGAAGTCTGAAAAAGTTCTGGGGACCTGACAGGAGCTACCCCATGAGTGCTGATGTCCCTGCAGGCCACTGGTAGTAATCTCTGAAAGTTTGTGGTGATGGAAACAGATTTTTCAGGTCAAGAATTAATCCAATGTCACCTTCATCTTCAAAAATGACCTGAAGAAGGATTACAGACCAATCCCTGGAAAGGTGTTAAGGCAAATTCTCCAGGGGAAAAAAAAAAAAACAAACAACAAAACACCACCAAAACAACCAAACAAACAAAAAAAAAAACATTCCAAATGAGAACCAGAAATTGAACTACAGACTACCAAAGTAGAAGTTCATTCTACACTCTTTGAGGCATAAATGGAAACAGCACTTCTTGACACTCTGCTTGATGACACAAATGTATTAGAAAAGGTTTCCCTGCCTTGAAGATTTCATATCTTTTTTTCCTACCTGAAAAACCTTAAAATCACTGGTTTAATTCACTGGCTACTGTTTCAGAGAGTTCATGTGAGCTATAGGAGTTATGTTAATTTTCTTCAGGACACGAGTTTTTGGTTACATCTTTTGTTTGAGAGAAATACGTTCCAAATGTCATCCATGTGCTTTCTTCTGCCTAGCAATCCCTTGCAGGCATCATCCTGCATGTCTTTTACCAAGGAGTTAAGATGGGTATCTTCATTCTTTCCTACTGTGCTTTTCCTCCAAAAGATTAATTTTCAGACTTTCTTGTTTGCTTTCTGCTGGGTTTGTATTCCCAGGCTACTTGTAATCTCAGAAGTCTGCTTTGAAAGTCCAAGATTGTCCTGAAACAGGATTCAAAGATAATTGGGTAGCCAGAAGTTTCATATACAAGGACCAAAAGGAGAAGGTCATATTATTATTCTTAAAAATCAGTTGAAAGCATCTATTAACTGTGGATAATAAATAATATTTTTAGGATACTCTTGTGAAGTTTTCTCATTTGATTCATTTTACTTTAAACCTCTAATATAATCCTTTACTCATACTGCTAATTTATGCAGTAACAGATGTGAATAAATCAAGTCTAATCACTTATGCAACCAATTTTGCTGTTGCTCATCCCTGCTATTCTCTCTCTCTTTTGCTCATCCTTTCACTTAGGCACTTTTTTCTTCAGTTTTCCCCTGACTGGTATACTTCGTACACTAGAGAAACTAGAAAACTGGTGTCAGAGTTCATCATTAGTATGCTCAGGCCCCAAAAGGTGGATAAGAAAAACACCAGTGTCTCAGAAATCTTCAGAAACCCACTGAAACCTGTAAGAGACCAACTGAGCCCTTGCAAGACCTACTGAAATGTGAAATAAAAAAAGCTAAGAGCACTTTTATGAGGCACTGGAGCAGACCCCTTTGGAAATCCAGGGACTATTTTTCCTTCAGTGAATTCCAGATGGATCTGAAACACAGTAAGGAACAAACTGTACTCCTCATGGACAGTATTGCTTTTAAGTTGTTCAAACTTCATTGTATTGAGGCTGTATTATTTTGTGTCAATGTTGTAATTAATTATCACCAGTCTATAACAAATATATGCTTAGTGTGTCTGTGCTATAAATATTTACAATTAATTGTGTGTTGTAAATAATTAATTGTGTAGAAAATGTGATTTTTGGTTCAGAGTAACTGTAATAAATATAAATCTCTCTTTCTAAGGGAAACCTTAATTTGATGTGCTTTTATTCTTATCAAGTTCTTAACTTCGTCTCCAGTTTTGAGCCCACTTTCCATGTATAAATAAGTCTCAAAGGATATCAACCTAATTAACCTCCTTTTCAACCTTCTCTGACTTAAGTCACACCCAGAAGCACAGTCACTGAGAGCCCACGAAACACGCAGTCAACCTGCTTTGGGGCTCCTACACCAAAACTCAAATTTGCCTGAAGCCGTAAACAATATTTTGCTCGGTCCTAAGCTAATGTCTGTTTAATGTGAAAAAGATACAGATTCTTCAGCTGTGAAGGTCTTGAGCTTTCCACTGAGTATGTAAACCCTGAAGCATTCTGAAAGCTTGCAGCCTGGCCAAACTTAAGCAATTTTTGTAGTACCATAAATGGCCCATTCCCTTCTTCCCTGCTATATTAACTGAAAGGCAGAAGACACTTTCTGGAAGGGGTTGCCTGAATACTAGTATAAGGAAGGGTTTCCTCTATATTTGTCATAGAATCATAGAATCATGAAATCATAGAATCAACCAGGTTGGAAGAGACCTCCAAGATCATCCAGTCCAACCGATCACCTAGCCTTAAGCAATCAATTAGACCATGGCACTAAGTGCCTCTTCCAGTCTTCTCTTGAACATCTCCAGGGATGGCGACTCCACCATCTCCCTGGGCAGCCCATTCCAATGGGCAATCACCCTGTCTGTGAAGAACTGCCTCCAAACATCCAGCCTATACCTCCCCTGGCACAACTTGAGACTGTGTCCTCTTGTTCTGCTGCTGGTTGCCTGGGAGAAGAGACCAACCCCCACCTGCCTACAACCTCCCCTCAGGTAGTTGTAGACAGCAATGAGGTCTCCCCTGAGCCTCCTCTTCTCCAGGCTAAACAACCCCAGCTCCCTCAGCCTCTCCTCATAGGGTTTGTGTTCCAGGCCCCTCACCAGCTTCGTTGCCCTTCTCTGGACACGTTCCAGTACCTCAACCTCTCTCTTGAATTGAGAAGCCCAACACTGGACACAGTACTCAAGGTGTGGCCTGACCAGTGCTGAGTACAGGGGAAGAATAACCTCCCTTGACCTGCTGGCTACACTATTCCTGATCCAGGCCAGGATGCCATTGGCTTTTCTGGCCACCTGGGCACATTGCTGGAATCCTTTAAGCAGAAAGGGAAAGGTAAGACTGAATTAGATGGGTAACTTTAAGTGAAAAAAACAAGTTTACAATTTGCCAGAAATTGATTGAAATTAGGATCTTAGAATGGAAAATGCTAGGCACTGTTCACAGACACTTGCCAGCCTGAAGGCAAAACCACTGTAAACTTGGACAATGCAAAACAGGAGTTCTAAGCAACCATATACTGATTATTTTAAAACATTAAATATGTTAAAAAGTAGAAATCCATACAACAGAAGGCCTACATATAAAGCCCAAGGAATAGCACTGGAGTTATTTCAGGTATGTATTGACTTACATCATAAAAGTTTCAAAATTCCTTCATCCAAGTCATCAGCTTCACACTAAATGAGTAAAATAGCAACACAGGAATGCAGCTACCGCTTACCATTCAGGCTGTAGACTTAGTGTTTAAAAGGTGACTTGTTTTTCCAGACATGCAGTGTAAGATCCCTAAAGACCTAGAAAAGGAAGGCAACAAAAGGCAACTAGAAAAGCACAGGTTTTACTTAGTGTGGCTGGAGGTCTGTTAATTCTATATGATTTTTGTTTTGAGATCTAACTGAACACATCAGTGTGAGGCATATTGAAATGATGCTGGAGTTGAGGCCTTCTGAATTTTCAACACTATTGTGCCCATAATGGCTTACTTGGTAACATTAAATTATTAATTCACATGCCAAATGTTGTGTTCATAGCTACCTTCAAGCCCTTGGGCTGAACTCACCTAACCGTGTTATTAAGGAGTGGGGCATTTCCACATTGTTTCAATTTCCCTCTCTTTGAGAAGGCACTGATAATACTCCTTTGCATTTATTTACTTCTCATAGCACAGATAGTTCTAGTGTTCCTTGAGCAGAATTAATTTTCATATTAAAATATCCCATATCTACTTGGTCAGTTAACACACAAACTCCTCATATTTCTTTTTGTAAGCTTACATGTCAAAGTAGGTGGGATGTGCTACATCAAAATAAACAGCAGTTATGATAGAACAGAATGGTAGTTTCTTAAGGTTTTACCTAATTTAGTATTGTAAAATTCCCTAACATTACACTAAGGAGAACAATACTTACTACATTATCACTTCAATTAAGAATTAAGGTTGTCTCCATTATGAATTCATTATGAAAACTCTTTATTTATAAGATAAATAAATTGGCCTACAACCTTTCTATACCATATCAGAGCATCTCTTTCAACCACACCATAGCCTAAGCTTATGAGTCTTTCATAATGCAGAAATATCAGGCTCCAAAATAAGAAGCTACAATACAGCCATTTCTCTTCAAGTAACTTCAAACACCAAAGTCTTTGTTTTGGTTCACACTTGGCATGAAAGCTGGCACTAGCGGCAACCAGCAAGCCAAAAAGGATGGGGGGAAAAAATGGAAAAAATATTTATAATTCTGATGAAAAACATTGTACAAACCCAGTGCTTGTTTGATTGTTGAAACTGAGAGCATACTTCAAGTAATGTATAAGACATTTTAAACAAGCTGAACTTTTAATGTTGCTAGAAACATAAAAGATTATTAAATCAATAACTGGAACATCTAATATTTCAAAATAGTCTACGTATTCCTTAAATCAACATTTTTCTTATTATATTTACCGGATGCTATTCCCACTAAATAAAAAGCTACATATAACCAATAACTGGAGTCAAGTAAATTGAAGGAGAGTTATTCAGAAATTAGTTCTAGGATAGCTATAGTACTTATAGATAGCATTTATTTACAACAAAAAGGAACACACACACAGCAGCACACATGCATACAAATGCTAGAGTCCTTAAGAAATCATCACAGCACGATCTCCACTTACATATGTTCCCTTGTGAAGTGGTAGCACTGCATATAGTGAAGACTGTGGAGTGGAAATATCCACAAAGATCAGCCTTTGTAAATCTTTCTGCAAGCACTGGAACTGACGCAGATAATTAAACTGTTTCATATAAGACACAGGCAAGGCCATTAACACAGTAGAAAGACAGGTAGTTAATTCACATAACAAAAAGCAAGTCCATAAAGTTGTTTCCAATTCAATGCTGCCCTTAAGAAGTGTGGTCTCCCTAAAAGGGTGCCTGTAGAGGCAGTAAGGGTCATCAGCTCAGCATTAGCCAATACATGACATGGCCATGAATCAGCTATGTGCTCCCAAAGAGAAGAAGTCTAAAAGTTTGTGGAAGGGACAGAAGAGGTCTTCTTGTTTCTGTTCAGGTCTCTCTACCAATTCCTGGCCCACATTCCTGCACATTTGACTGAAGTATTTGCACTGCAAAAACTTATTCTTTCATCCTGTCTCAAACTGAAGTGACAATTTCATTTTCATGTTGGTTTCAGCACTGGAAGTAGCAAAACTCCTAGCATTGCTCCTTCTTACAGGCTATGCCTTTCTTCAAAGACATCATTGTTAATAATATTGACATGAGAACAACTGGAGTTATTTTCTGAGCAAGCAAATGTTTAAAACACTTTGATGAGAGTCTGAGAAACTTACTGAGAGAAAAGTGGGAAGGAATACAGATCAAGGAAACAAGTGCCGAGTATTTTACTAAAGGCATAAACCTCAACTAGAATCAAACAGAATGCAAACAAATATAAAGTTTGGGTAGAACTAGATTTTGTCAGAATGTTCTTATGTTCATCGTGGACAATAGGAACAGAAGATGAGCAGAAATATAAGGAGTTCTTCCATACACACAACTTTCAACTTCCTTTAGGTTTATATACCATACTCACAACACAATATAAACTCTTAGCATTCAGCCCCATTTTCACCGAAGAACGGCTTCCAAAAAAACAGCTGATTTGGTTTTCTACATCTCTTCCCTGTCAACAGCTAAGCCAGCTGTGAATGCTGTCCAATACTTTCACAAGGCAGGGGATGGAGAAGAAAGGAAAAATGGTGCCCCAGGGCACCAATTCAAAGGTTTTACTATTGTCTTGGGCATAGTGTTTCGTGAGCACCAACTCAGGCTGCATAAGCAATCCTTGCAGCCAGCCCCTTCCCTATCAGCCTGGGAGGAACAGATGGAGCAAAACCAGGGCTTCTGCAGGGATATGAATGAGAAGTTACTGCATTTCCAGTTCTAAAAAAATACAATAATGTCAAAGAGAAATTAATGAAATGTGCTTGTTCCTAAATGCATGTTGAAGAGAACAGGAGAAAAAAATGTTGCCAGTGGCAAAGGAAAATGTGAGGGTAATGTTAAATACAGACAGTCTCAGTGAAATATTAAAAATAATAGAAAAATTATAGAGAAAAAAATTATGACTGCAGTTGCTTACAAGCCCATCTCACTGAAGATATGGGAGATTTTTTTCCCAAATATTTAAATACTATTTTCTAATGCCCTAGCTGCAACTTTAGAAAGAATAATCCAAAAAGATTCAAGATAGCTACTGATGCAGAAGGACTGCAAAAAACTACCAAAATTCTGGCAAGATGCCTACAAATAACGAGAAACTGTTTTGGGAGGACAAGGATGGATAGTATGTTTCCACAGCTGCACCCAATAGCTCAAATAACTTGCTGAGAGACAGATCTAGTTGCAAAATGAAAAAAAAAAAAAAAACCAAAAAAAAAAAAAACAACAAAACAAAACAAAACCAAAAAACCCTAAAAATAATTGTTTCAGGGTTAACAAAATACATGTATTTTAATCAGAGAAGGGAGCTTCTAAATTGATTCAACTGATCAGAAATGCTAAATAAATTTCAGTAAAAATAACTTGTAGATCATCTCTGTAGAGCATGCTCTAAGCCATTTGAAGATATTCTTGTGAACTTTGTAAGTTGTCTATACCTAAAGACATTGTCAATGTCTTCACATGTATGAAGTAAACCGTATTTGTTTTCAGACCAAAATGTTTTCAAAATATTTTGCTTAAGATAATATAACAAACAGAGAATATGATAAGGACCTCAGAGACATTTCCCTGGGGCTATTTTATTCCACAGCCATCTAATATAGGGACTTCTAAACTCCAAAGCACCTGGAACTGGCTGCCA
Organism: Indicator indicator; assembly: GCF_027791375.1. Classification (NCBI taxonomy): domain Eukaryota; kingdom Metazoa; phylum Chordata; class Aves; order Piciformes; family Indicatoridae; genus Indicator; species Indicator indicator. The sequence goes on along the minus strand of NC_072010.1, from coordinate 105,928,865 downwards.
TCACAGAAAACATATTGAACAGATGGCCTGCAACCTGTTACAGCTTGCAGTCTCCACAGCCCTAAAACACCAATTTCAGTAAAATGTGCAGCGAAAGCTCATCAAAATGTGTGGTATTTGTAAAGTACGATCTCATTTTCAAATCCTCTTGAATCAACATAAGTTTAATTTGCATTTCATTGTGCTACTTACTCTAGGTCAGGCACATAACCCAAACCTATATCAGGACATCATATGCATCTCCTGTCAAAGGAAGAAACCCACAAATTAAATAAATAAAAATAAGAGTAAAACTAGAGTAGAGCTGCTTGTTTATGAGGAATATACTCTCTGACTGTAAATGAACACAGTCCATCAAACCAAACTGGACATAATATGAATTAAAAACCCAAAAGTATCCCCAGGTGTGGACATGAGGTCCTCATCAGCAAATCTTTTGCTTTTTAGATTTGTTTTTATTGCACTCTAATATTGCTAGTGCAAACAAGCAAATTGATGCATTAAAATCTAAGTATGATTAATTCTGAAGAGCTACATTTAAAGTTTTAAGATCTTGATAAGCTTTCAGTATAGTGCAGCTGTTCTCACAAAGATGTGTTGAAAATATAGTGCCAAATCTTTAGTTTGGTTTAGGACATATGAGTTGAACAAAAGAGGTTCAAACAAATGTGCCTTTCCTAGTGTTGACTCAATGGTGAGTTGACCTGAATCATCAGCAGGATCCAGTGGTACTTCTTGTGTCCATCCAGCGTGTTTCTGGCATAGTCCACTGCAATGACAGCCACATGAATAAAAAAACCTGAGACCATCAGCTGTGTAAGTCAAACTGTACAGATGCAAGATTTTTGAAACAAATATTCAGTGGTTTCCTAGCTTTTTACAAACACATCTTTTAAAGTATTCCCTTTCTTCTAGCCAGCATTACAGCTTGAACTTTATATGTCATTTGTAAAGATACCTGAATACCAAACACCTGTAACAAACCTAGGATTTCAGCTAGGCTAAATGCATCAACAAGTAGCCTGGACTCCCTGCTGGGCATCTGACTGACCTGCAAATAAATCTGGCTGCCAAACTGTCTCCTTTAAAAAAGTTACAGGGTAAAATACACTTATTCCACTCTTGCACTCCCCAAGTATTTATTCATTCTCCTAAATCCTCATTCTGCCTCGAATTGCTCTTTGGCAAGCTGCAAGACCAAAGACATCAGGCCTTGGCTGCCTCTGGGAGACGGGCATGAGCTGCAGCCACTTTATTTTTTCTTTTGCTTTGATAAACTCCCACTGACTTTTGGGCTGGGTTGGCTCGATCCATGCTGCTTTGATGTGCTTCCACAGCATAGACTTAAACTCTCCTTTGCAGCAACCAATGAAGGCACAAACTGTACAGATTCCCTCTGTCATGGTACCTCTCTTCTGCAAAAATACTTAGTGACTCAGGGCTCAGGAGATTTGGTCTGGAAAATGAGCATCAATGCTCATTGCATCAATGACCGAAGAGGCAGCTCTGAAAAAATGCCACTAGGTACCTCTGTTCCCCGTGAAACAGGATGGCCAGGAGCAACAGAAAGACTTGGTGAGAGAGACCAGTGAGCAAGTTGCAGTAGGATTTATTCAGAAGAAAAGACAGACATGGAACAAGGCTTCTGATCCTACAGTGAGGTTAACCAATTGTATTAATTTTTTTCTCAGTGGCTTTAGATTCTCTCACATTTCTGAACACTGGCAGTACTTGTATATTTTCTGTTAAGTTAGATTTGTCAGACAGTTTTTCTCCAAAGATACCAAACTTCTATGGTGTACCAGCAAAGTAAAACTTACTGTCACATGATGAAGTCTATGGGTGGGCCTAGCTTCTCTACTTCATTGGCATTATGACACAAGCCACACACACACAGAGAAAACAGACCTGAAAACACCTGTACTATGACACATTTTTCCTTAGATTTAAAACAGTAACTTTGTGGTATCCTTAGATGTCAGGATGGATTACAATATAGATTACTTTAACCAGTGTAAATTATTTCATAACAACAAATCTCAGCTACAAAAAGTGAGTAGTACATAGTCAACTGGTGAAGAAACTTTAGGTCATATGAATGCATATATTTAATTCTTCCATTAAATGTTGTATTCTGAAATCCAGTCACTACACAGTCTTTCCTGCAGTTAGGACCTTGCTGATAGGCAGTGTGATAAATTGCAAGCAGCAGACCAATGCTGACTTTTAAAAAGCAAAACTTTACCTGGGCCCTGGTGTACTTTACACTATCTGATGATGCCTCTTTCCAGTTATGTCTCTAATTCCTCGTGGTATGTCAAATTCTGACCTTCCGACATGCTGCTAACTTATTCTATGGACACGGTCAGCAGACTTGAATGCTTAATATTAAATTGTACTGTCCATGCATTACAGTTTACAGTGCACTAAAAAAATAAATAAATAACTAGCCTCATTGTCAACTATTATGGAATTCCCTGCTAAAGTTGATTCATCTCTCCCTAGTTGTTTTACCTGCAGGAATTTTCAAAGAGCAGGTTTTTCCTTTGACTCAGATGCTATCATTACCATCTACTTTCCTGCCTAAAACCAAACCAAGCCAAACTAAAATTAAAAAAAAAAAAAAACCAACAACCAAAACAAAACAGCACTTCCTATCACAGAAAGCACTTCACATTCTGAGCTTGACAGAGGTTAGGACTACTCAAAAGTGTATCTAAAAGGAAAAGTGGAAAACTTGCTAAATTTCATTACATGTATCACCTCTGATCCTTTCACAGTAACTGCATGTTATTTAGGAAGTGTGTTAGAGGTGTGTTACCTAAAGTTCCACACTGTAAGTGTGTGCCAAAAATGTTAAAGTTACCCATAACAAAGACGGGAAAAGGAGTAGCTTTGCTTACTTTTCACTTGCATTGACCTATTTAAAAGGAGCTTTCACAGTAATTTTCAAGTAATCAATCACTTAAGGACAAGCCAGTCTTTCTATTTGCCCAAGCCAGACAAGAATTGTTCTTCTGATTTCACAAGGACTCATTACCTAGTAGGTGAAAAACAAAAAGCTAAAGTATAAAATAATTGAGGTTGTCTTTTATCTAGTTTAATATAGAAAGTGGAGAGTAGATTTACAAATTTGAAAACTTAACACTTGTGAAATACAGTTCTACATACCATCAAAAAGTCAATGATTATGTATTGACTATTTTGGTTACCCATCTCACTCTCCTGCTTTGCTCCAGTGAGTCAGCATTTTAATCTTCCAAGTGCTTTTGATGCACTTACACTGTAGCATATAGATAACATCTGCTTTTTAACTAAAGAATTGCCTCAAGAAAGTATTTCACACCAGCCAGCCCAGAAAACAAAAAGTTTTACAGGAGGTAGAGTCTGTCTGCTGGTCTTGCTGTTCCTAAAATACTTTGTGCTGGTCACTCTGTTCCTGCACAGAGAGGGGTCCAGGTCAGAGCAGGGGGCAGTGCATGGAGTGCTGGGGCTATTGCAGGGAGACACTGTCCCATTCCTGCTTCCTGCATTGCAGTCAAGGAAAATCAGCACATGCTGTGACCACTCTGAGCCTTCTGAGCCCCATTATGATCTGGCCCACAGTGCTGCAAAGTCTGATGCTTATCACAAGGCTGAGGGATGCCTCATCACCCCTTGAAGCCTGGCAGCCTCAGAGGGGACACAGCACAGGGATGCAGCAGTTTGTACTGGTGTCTGACCCTAGGGATCTCTTCCAGACCCACATGGCGTGTGACTTAGCCCCAGGAGAGCACGCTCAGCTCTACACTGGTACTGCCAGTCACCATCTAAAGGACACAGAGTGAGTAACCTGAACTCTGGGTGATATACATCCATGCCACACAACTCCAGGACACTGCCCAGCAGTCTCACAACCCTGAAGACTTGTCCATACTGTCTACTTCCACTCAATACAATAGCTCTCCCTGTCCATCTGATACTCTCCTTCATGGTGCAAGCTAGTAGCCCTGGTGATGCTTCAATCCTTCTGCTGCCAGAGAGTGTGTAACCACATGTAGCAATGTGTTACCTCGAGTAGCAGGACACATTAAAGTTTATCACAGATGTCAAGTGACCAGAAACAGGGAGCCACCAGCATCTCCACCCACATCACATCAACTACATTGTTCCCTGCCATGAAGAAGGCAGTTCTGCCATCACTGGCACCTCACTGAACTATGTGTTTGGTAGGACCAGTGTAGATGCATTTGACTGCAAACCTACAGCAAACTGCTTTAGCAAAGGATTTTAAGATAAAATCATAACTAAAAATAAGAGGCCGCCTTCATTGCAAGGAAGATGAACAACTGTTCATGAAATTGTTAAGAATACCTACTAACTTCAGCTGGTTCAGCTTTTCATAGGATTCATTTTTTCTTTCACATAATTTATTATCCTAAGGAATCAAATTGCTTTGCTTTGTTTTGGTTTGTTTATTTGTTCCTAATGAAGAACTTGCTCCATTCAAATGGAAGCATTTGAAGACAGACTAATTCTAAAAACGTAATCTTGCTCTTCTATTTAGCACCAGGAAATAGTCTTCTACCATTGAGAGAGAAGCAATAACTTCTGCCTTCAGTGCAAGGGCATTGTGCTGGTAGTGTTAATCCATTTCAACAGGACAGTAGATTTCAGGTTCAAGCTCCTTTTTCTTGAAATAATTAATTTCCTGATGTGGTTTTTAAAAGCAGAAGCATTTGAAATGAGCATAACCAGAGCTTATCCATGGGAAAAGGGTTCGCTTGCTAATGAATATTACAAACCGGCATGATATCAGCTCTCCAGAGGAAGCAGGGGAAGAGTACCACCCTGAACAGAGCTCAGCAGGAATGAAAGATGTTTAATCCAGAGTTAAATGAGATGGGAAACATTTAATAACATACTTGAGATTAATATTTTGTCACACAACTACAGGAAATAACCCAACAGATAAGATTTTTACAGGAGAAGGAGGAGGAAGAAGAAGAAAGAAGAACAAGAAGAAAGAAGAAGAAGAGAAGAGGAAAACAAGAAGAAGAAGAGAAGAGGAAAACAAGAAGAAGAAGAAGGAAGAAGAAGGAAGAAGAAGAAGAAAAAGAAGAAGAAATAGCATTATTCCCTTGCAATTCCTAAAGTATACTTTGTTCAGCAGATGACCAAATCTAACAGAAAAAGTGTGTACAGCCTTAGACCATGCATGAAAACCAGGAAAATATTCACTCATACAGAACATAAAGTATAGGGAGAGAAACAGGCAAATTAATAATCCTTTGGCAAGGACATAGTATGATATTTAGGAGTTTGATTGTTCCTCCCAGGCTCTGCCATTGTGAGCCTTTGGGCAAGTCACATCACTCTGAGAACCAACTCATATATCTATAAATTAAACAAGAGAGTAGAGTCCTCTTGGCAGATCAAGAGAGTTTATGCTGGGAAAACAATTCTTTAAAAGGTTTGAAACTAACAGTGGACGTGACTCCACCAAACATGAGCTCCTGATGTGCTGTCAGGGCCGAAGGGAAAAATGTGTCCCCGAAGGCCTCAGAGGAAGAAGCCTGAATAGGACTGGAGATCATGAATTAACTGTGTACTTGGCACTCAAGCATCTGATTTTGGAAGGCTGTATCAATGCCTGGTGTGTACAATGCAAGAAAGTCACAAAAGCTCATGGTAAATAAAGGACTGGAAGAAACTCCATGAGGCAGCTCCACTTATCCTATTAAATTATATCTGATTTGATCATGGTCTAAGAATTTTGACAGAAGGCTCTTACAGGTAACAGGTAAACACTACAAACAAGCTCAGGCAGACAAGTTTAGACCGCTGAACACCTTCCCAGGGTGATGACAGGTTCTCTGTCCTTGATCCTTTTAAGTCAAGATTGGATATTGCACTCTGAAAATCATACTTCAAATAGGAATTAATTTAGAATACATGCAGAAGATAACAATGATTTAGGCTTACATACTCAGTAGTCTTTGAAAAAAAGCTCTGATGAAAAGTAAGTTGCAAAATATTATTCACGGAAATACTGGTTCCTTAATATTATTCTGCCAGTTCACTCTGCTCTGCTAAGACCTCACCTAGAGGACTGCATCCAGCTCTGGTGCTCTCAAGACACCTCAAGACATGGACCTGATGGAGCAAGTCCAGAGGAGGGCCCTGAAGATGATGGGGGGCTGGAACACCTCTCCTACAAGCACAGGCTGAGGGAGCTGGGATTGTTCAGCCTGGAGAAGAGGAAACTCTGGGGACACCTAATAGTGGCCTTCCATTACCTGAAGGGGGCCTACAAGAAGGATGGAAAAGGAACATTAAAGGCCTGTAGTGGTAGGATGAGGGGCAATTGTTTTAAATTAGAGAAGAGCAGATTTAGGTTGGACGTTAGGAGGAAGTTCTTTACCATGAGGGTACTATAATACTGGAACAGGTTGCCCAGGGAGGTAGTTGAGGCTCCATCCTTGGAGATACTCAAGGTCAGGTTCAACAGGGCTCTAGGCAACCTGATCTAATGGACGATGTCCCTGCTGACTGCAGCAGGGTTGGACTAGATGACCTTTGGAGGTCCATTCCAACCCAAACCATTCTATGATTTTATATGATTCCTATAATGGTAAGTTACTCATTAAAGATATTTTTTCTTATATTTTAAATAAGTGGAATAGCAAAGGATAACATATATAGTAAAATTATGGCATACAAAATGTAGCATTTGCTGCACAGTTTAGACTGATATATATGGATGCAGAAAAGAGGTGAATGAGATTTAAAAGTGACCAAACAAAACCTTTATAGGAGCTGATGCCACTAAGGTCAGTCTTCACAAATCCATCCCTGGCTGCATGTTTTCTCCTTATCTAAACCTTTACTGTCAGGTCCCTGATGCTTCTACCCTCTAGCTGCTGCCTACCTTCCTTGCCAGCCCTCAGCACAGGTCTTCCTCAGCTATGTACCTCTTCTCATCCTGGCTAGGACAGTGCTCTGAGTCTCCAGCATCTATGTGCTCCAGGTGCTAGGTGATTCAAATGGAATTTACAGGCCAAGCAACCTATAAGCAATTAGCTTATTGAAACAGCTCCCTTTGAGGTTAATTTACAGAGAAAGAAAGGACCATCAAGCACGTAGTACATGTTGCTTTTAAACAAAAGGCACTCAGATTATTTTATGTTATTCGCTTTTGGTTTTGTAAAAGATACAAAACAATAGTCTAGCTTAGCTGATACATGTTGATATGTTGCATCACTTCAGTAACAGGAGTCATAAACTCTGCTTAATTCAGATTTTAAGGCAGGTTTATGGCTACAAGCATTGCTCATTATCTCAGATACTCCAAACAGATATTTGCATTGTGGTCTATCTATTTATTGATTATATTGCCAATTATAATTTCATGCTCTTTGATTTCTGCTCCATTTATCATATATTCAGCTATCTTCAGCTACCAAGGACCCAAGAAAGCAGATGACACGCTGAGGTGATCTGTTGCTGTTATACATTAAAGGGTGTATATAAATATGTACAATCACATACACACAAATAAATATTGAATGTCACTACAGAAGCTAAAACTCTGGCATGTAGAAATTCAGAGTAAGACTTAAAAGGATCATCATATTAAAAACTTAAATTACATTAAAATGCATGGTGGATTTTTAAACTTTGTACTGACGCTTGAATTCATGCTAAAGTTATGTTTTATGGTTCTTTATATAAAAATTTGGACTACGCATCTTTTATATATATATATATATATATATATATATATATATATACACACACATGAAAATTAAGATTTTTATCTAATATCATGACCTCAGGACTTTAAAATTACAATTCACCCTCCAAGTTGCCAATGCCAACCTTACAAGTTCCTGGCATTAGGGAGATGTGCGTTAAAAAAGATCCAGTGATTCCTAGTGCTGATCTCTCCAGATGTTTATCCCACATGCTGTGTATCGGCAGTAGTGCTGATGCAAGAGAACATTCAGTCATTTTCTGCGATAAGCTTGTGAAAATATTATATTTCTTGATAACTAAAGTATTTTGGATGTAGAAAATTATTATTATTTGTAAAGGTAAAGAAATTAGAAATTAGAAGGTAAGCAAAAGTTCTTTGTCCCAAGGTATATTTTTCTTACAAGTTCAAAACCATTGAAAATATTGACATGCTTAATATATACAATATTTATATTTGTATATACAATATACAAGTAATACAAGATCAGTAATAGTAAGTACTTGCTTATCAGTATAAATAAAGCCCCTTCATAGAATAGTATATGCTCTATGGATTCGATCAAAGACATATATACTGGACTAAAATTCATGCTCCTTAAGAATATACAGTAATATATGTTCATAAGTAGTGAAAGCAGAATCATGGAAAACAGAAAATAAAGCCTCTAAAGGATCTTTCCATGACTATAACTGACTGAAAGCACTAAAAGAGGGACCTTTTAGGTTTCTATGAATACATGCAACATCAGTGATAGATTCAGACTTACAGTTTATGTTTGTCATTCTTATTTTACCACAGTTCATCTATAAAAACCTTACATTAGGAAGGTTCATTCCTTATTACAAATATTTTGATGGAAGGGTGCCTTGGTATTTATTTTAAATGCACACCTAAGCCAATCAACTTCACTTCCTTACTGTAGAATCTGAAAAACAGATACAGCAGGAACAAGTCAATGGATCAAAACCATCCTAATCTTAGTCATATGAATAATTATATGGTAAAAATTAACAAAGAAATAACAAAAAGTAGCAGTAGATTTTCTTCTTTAAGGGCAGATATTGTGAAACAATTACTCCAAGACATACATCTTACAAAACCAAAACCAAAGCAAACCAACCAACCAACCAAAACAACACATAAAAACCCCAAAACAACCAAACAAAAAAACACAAAGCAAAACAAAACAAACAAAACCCCACCAAAGCAAACAAACAAACAAGATATTTTAAAAGGTTAAAAAATAAGTTCTTGTGAAAATTTTAGATTTCTACCTCATGGTTTCCAGCCTGTGTTAGCACTATATAACATCTAAGATGTGTCTGTTCTCAGCAACTGTGTGTGGGTCTTCATACAAGCATGTGTACTGTGGTAGGGTTGCATTCATAATCTGATCATAATGGGCATGGTACAGGGGCATTGCTTACTCTCTATACTGCTGAGGAACTGTTTGGCCAGGTTTGGGGGAAAGGGATCAGGAGACTGCATCTGCATTTGAATTAGATATGCCAATTTTCCCAGTTAGTTCTGATTTTCAGTTACATATATAAATGCATGCCACATTTGCAAATATCTCTCTGTACTTATATTGTCATCACCAATATGCCAGCAGGATGCTGCTCAAAGTAGTTGCTTTATAGACGCAATCAAGAATTTCAAATGGAAGCTGTTTGCACCAAAAAAAAAAATCTCTCTTCATCAAAACCTACTTTTCTATTTATGGAAACATATTGGTTTCAATTTAAATGCCACTGGTGCACAAAGGCTAATGTGAGATTCTAACTGAAAATATTTTAAGTGTTTCAATCTTATTGCAGTAAATATTTTCCCTCCAAATTTTAAGTCAGCATGTTTAATTACCAGGCTTCTGTTACAGCTCCTCTTTATAGAGCAATTCTCACAACACACTTCCAAAAGTGCTAAAATTACTCTATAATAATCTACCTGCAGGGCTGTGATCTGAATAGAAACTCTGTTACTTGATTTGTTGCACAGTACATTTCTGTTGTACATGTTTTTCTCTGACACCATATGACAGAAGTATTGGCACAGTCCTTCCCAGTTTATCAACATCTGGGATGTCTCAAGAGAACCAAATAAAATCTGCTTTTTGTAAAATTCCAGCAGCATGTAGCCTCTAAGCCAAGACTGATTCCACTTTACCACATCTGAAGCAATTCAGATAAATGTTGAACATTTCTGTGCATCTCTCACACAATCTTTTTTTGAAGATTTTCGTCAGGCTACCAACCATGCCCTTGCATGGCATGACCTGAACAGATTTCAGTATCAATCTCTTCCCAAATCTTTCAATTTTGTTACTGACTATGAATAATTATATCAAGTAAAGTTTCTTTTTCTCAGCCCATGAGCCCTTACAGAATACCTCAGTTTTACCTTTGTGACAAGCTTCCAAGTTCTTGATTTTTCTATATACGAGCTGAGAACTTCTGTCTGTCACAAAGGCTCTGGCTCATTCAGAAAATCTCTTCCATGGCTGTTAGGTACCTATCCCATGGGTTCCCTGTTGTTTAGGATGCTAGATTCTCTCCCACCCCAAACCAGAAGACTTCCAGGAGGGGTTTTGTGTGATAAAATAAGCAGCTTCTTTTACCTCTCACAAACTGCACTTAAGGAGTGTTACATATGCTGCTTTACACTTTTCAGATTTCCATACTTGTCTGCTGGAGGTCCTCCAGACACTGATTTAGCAGCACCTGCTGGTGTTTAATTTTGCTAATGATTCCTTCCTGGAAAGGAAAAATAGGTGAGGCATAAGTAGGACTGAGTCTTCCACAAAGACACCATGTGCTTCATTTACCTCAAATGCACTTCAGGTAGCTTACTGAATTATGTAGGAAATTAATTACCTTTACCCATGGCCTGCTTCCCTTAGGGGTACTCCCTGTGCCCAGAAGGACTGCTTCATGGGAAAGCAGCAAGCACCTCTGGTGAAGGAATGAACAAACATGAATTTCCCAATCAGAGAAAGGGAAAAAAGGAAAACGAATGAAGTAATTTTAGCTCCTACATTAGTACACACAGTGTATTTGCATGGTTTCCTAAGCCTAGAACACATTAAACTTGCTGTGCATGCATCAGTATTTCCTATAAACATACATATATGGGAGTCCCATCTACATACCCAGCCTCTCTGTTTGACTGGGTGCTTCCCCTGTCATTGACAAGGGCCAATTGAAGCATAAATAGATATCTGACTCTTGGAGGAGGAAGGAAAAGGAAAAGCATTTCCTCTTGCAATAGGACTCTTCACATTACTAATACTGTAACTATTGCACTGTTACTGAACACCTCTGAAAAAACTGGCAGCCTGAATCCATTGGCTATACCAAGGAGTACAGAGCCCAAACCAAATCTTTTGGAAGTCAACAGAAAGTCAGATATTGATTAAAAGACAGTTGGATTCGGGCCTTACTAGTTTATCAGTGCGTAAGGATGTGGAGTAAACTGTAACCAAATACACGCTTACATCTGGAAGTACTTAAAATAATGTGATTAAAATATAAAATCCATATGTAATGCATGATTTTGCAGGAAGTTCTAACATCACAACATGCTGCTAAAAGGAAAAGCACATTACTGGTCAGGTCCCTGGTTACTGAATGGTCATTAAATGGGAGAGCCCTGAAGGGGAAAAAATAAAACACTTGAAAGTAATAATTTGCTATTGTATGCACCGAAGAATCTTTTCCTTCAAAGAATCTTCATTGTTTACTTACCAAAAAGGGTGTTCAGAAATACATAAAAAGGTGCCACTATCACATACTCTAAGTGAAATGGGAAAAAGACTGCCATTCCGAGCACTGAACTTGTATGCTCAAATACCAGAGAACAGCCACTGAGTCTAAATCCCCAAGAAGTCTTTTGCTGGTAGTTAGGTTCAGATTCACATAAGTTTGGAGATGTGTTGCCAAATGCCAATCTCAGATACCTATACAACAGTTTTGCAAGCACTGAGCCCTCGACACTTCACATGAAGACACGGAAGCACTGTTTTAAATGTATTTTATATATTATTTGTCTATATATTAAATAAGAGCATGCGCTTTTCAAAATCTGACTTCTTGACTTAGTGTTTGTTATCACAATGAGATATTGAGAAAATCTACCCTCATTTGTCCATGCTTCCATCTTGTGAAATCTAACTAAACGCAGTTAAATCTTGCTTCAAAATAATTAAACCAAACACCTTCTAAATTTTGTATTTTGATTCTCACATTATTGTTCTGTCAGTTTATCTCTGACTTAAAATATCTTTAGCATCATCAGCTGACATTTTTTTGTTTGCTTTAATTTCTGTTTTGTTTGGTTTTGTTCATGCTGGTGACCTTAGCATACTTTGTGATGGACAAATGAGGCCTCTGCAAAACTTGCACCTAAACAGAACCAACTATCACACAGAACCATGAATTTTCATGTCTATTACTCCTATCATAATGAACTCACATCAAATTAGAAGTACAGCTCCTTAATAATATCTTTAGACAACTTTCAGGATCATAATGGTATTCAAGATCACTGCTGGAGAGGTGGGCCCAAGCCAACCTCATAAAGTTCGACAAGACCAAGTGCAAGGTCCTACATCTGGGTCGGGGCAATCCCAAGCATCGATGTAGGCTGGGCAGTGACTGGCTTGAGAGCAGCCCCGAAGAAAAAGACTTGGGAGTACTGGTGGATGAGAAGCTCAACATGAACCTCTAATGTGCACTTGCAGCCCAGAAAGCCAATCACATCCTGGGGTGCATCAAGAGAAGCACAGCCAGCAGGTCAATGGAGGTGATTCTCCCTTTCTACTCAGCTCTGATGAGACCCCACCTGGAGTACTGCATACAGTTCTGGAGCCCTTATTACAAGAAAGATATGGATGGGCTGGAATGTGTCCAAAGAAGGGCCGTGAGGATGATCAGAGGGCTGGAGCACATCTCCTGTGAGGACAGGCTGAGAGAGTTGGGGTTGTTCAGTTTGGAGAAGGCCTTATTGTGGCCTTCCAGTATCTGAAAGGGGCCTACAGGAAGCTGGGGAGGGACTTTTTAGGGTGTAGGATAGTCATAGGACTAGGGGAAATGGATCCATGCTAGAGGAAGTGTGATGGTTTGATTTAGATTTAGATTAGACATTAGGAAGAAGTTCTTCACTGTGAGGGTGGGACACTGGAACAGGTTGCCCAAGGAGGTGGTGGAATCCCCATCCCTGGAAGCTTTTAAGGCCAGGCTAGATGGGGCTCTGAGCAACCTGATCTAGTGTGAGGTGTCCCTGCCCATGGCAGGGGGGTTGGAACTGGATGATCTTTGAGGTCCCTTCCAACCCTGACAATTCTGTGATTCTGTGAAAATAAAAAAGGAGAGTGTTCCCCATGCTACCCAGCATTTCAAAGTACATAGTGCATCCTAATTGCTAGCAATGTTTTACATTTAGCTAAAAACTCCATTCAAAACTTGTTGCTGAACGGACTTCTGTCTGCAGTGACCTGAGTTGTTAACATTCCTGTTGCTAGTGGTAACATTCCTATCTTGAAAAATACCCAGGAGAATGTTTAGAAGTAGTATCTTTCTGAAACAGGCCATAAAAGGTGACTGATACTCAAATACCACAGGTTTCTATTTTCTGCTAATAAATCAACTAGCGATTGCTGATGATCATCATTTGACACTCAGCTTATAAAAGGATACTAACAAAAATCAGTTGGTGTTTTCCCTTATCTTGAATGACTTCAGTAGAAGAAAATTATCTTAGGCACTAGCTCAAACATTTTAGAAAATTCTATGTAATCAATGAAATCATAAAAATCAGTAGTGATTCATTTTCATTGATGCAGCTCATTTGTGTGAGAATTTAAATGCTCTGTATAGATACGATTCAATTAAAAAATATAGGCAAACATTAATACTTTCAGTATTATCAATTATATCTTCAGAAAGGTAATCCCAAATCTACAGAAGCAGGCAATTTGTCTAAGGTAAGATGGGCTACATAGCATTTAAAATGTAAACAAACAGAACATACTGTACTGCTTTAAAACCAAGCTTTTATTTTCATCTATACATGTCTATGCTGACTTCAACAGAACCACAAAAAAAGAACCAAGTTCTGGCTAAGTTTCCAATTGAAAAAAGTAAGTTTCTTCTAACTTGACTTTTATTATGGCATTTAGTATCTTGGCATCTCTATCTTATTATTTATATAGAATTTAATTGCATGTGGAAATCTTATATGAAAGATTAGCACAAATCTCATGTGTTCAATGCAGTTTGTGATTACTGAAATATGTGATTTTTTCTATACATCATAAAATACTCAGTAAATAGAAAAAAAATGCAAACAATTTGCATCCTTTTAAGATCTACTGGCATTTGGTCTTTTGCAGTAGCAAACTCGAGGTGTCCTGTAAGCACCAGATTGAATGAAACCTGCTTCCCTACAGCTTCCTGCTCTTTGCTTTTTAACTCCAAATTCTTTCTTCTCACTGCAAATGGCCAGATCTCTCTGCATTGCCTATTACACTATCACCTGGCAGGAGAAACTGTTCTGTGACTTCTCTGGGAGTGTGCACGTTTTGTTTGGCCACTGAGCTACTGCCAAACAGAATGTATAACAGCTATGTTCTGCCTGCCTTTTCCTCAAAACTGGCACTGATCTGGGTTTCTTTCCTCTGTATACTCACAGATTTTCATAAAACATGATATTCATGGAGAATTTCATCTTTTGGATTCAACTGAGAGAGACAA